>NC_087269.1:8761866-8911866 GCF_015220805.1 Pogoniulus pusillus | reverse complement strand
GTATATTTGGACGTGGCACTTGGTGTCATGGTCTAGCCTTGAGCTCTGTGGTGAAGGGTTGGACCTGAGGATCTATGAGGTCTCTTCCAACCTTGATGATACTGTGATATTTCCAGTTTTGAGGAGTGCAGCTGATGAGAATAAGGTAAAAGTTCAGTACATTTAACAATATGTGCCTTTTTTTTTTGGTTCCTAACATAATTCTTCCAGTGGCTGTAAATGCAAGAGATATGATGTGATCTCAACTGGAAAAGAGAAGGGATTTTATATTTGTGAGTGGGAGAAGAGTTTCACAGTGTAGTGATCTCTGTGCAACAATGGCATTAACACCACTGAACAAGCAGCATGGTGAGCAGTGGGACTGCAGCAGTCTGCCCTTCATGCACAAGCTCTGACCCCCCCAACACTGCCCTCTCCCTGTGGACCTTCCCTCTTCTAGGTGCTTATTTGGGCCTCTCTTATAGTCATTAAGTTGAAGGATGTAAATATTGTTGAGCTCTCAGTCTCCTGTCATATTTGTCTGAAGTTGATCTATGGTTACAAATGTTACAGCATGATGAGGTGAACCACTTTTCTCCAAGAAGCCAAGATAAAAGAGGTGAGATTGTCAGCCAACAAAACTAGGGAAAGTTAAACTTCACATATCTTTCTGATGAAAAACAAGCATAATAAATCTTTTAGGAAGTAAAACAAAACAAGGGCACTCTGTGTCGTTAAAAGAAACAAATCCAGAAGGATTTTACAGAAACTTTTAAGAGTTCTGGTCAAACTCATGCTAAAATACCACATATCCTCCTCAATTAATGTTGGTGCCAGTTTCAGAGACTCTATCCCCAATGTCACAATCTTGGCATATCTTTTAAAACCACAGTTCCTGGATGTCTGTGTCTCAGAGTCTCTGTGTTTTCTGTATTTAAAAAATGGGAATGTCTCTCCTTTATGGTCTTTGGGGTCAAGATTTCAACTTGGGAATGCAAACAGAACTGTACTGTAAACTGGGGTTTACTCCAGACAATAAATTTTGGCCATACAAAGACACTTTTTGTGTAGTAAGCTGCTTTTGTTTTTTTTTTTTTTTTTTTTTTTTTTTTTTTTTTCCTTTTAGAAAGTATCTTCATTTTGAAAGCAGAGTTCAGCTCTTGGGGATGTAAGCCTTTGGTTTGTAGTCTATGCCAGCCCTTCAGGCACTGGCTGCAGTCAACGGAGCAAGACAGGTATCATCGTGAGGTGAGTCATTGCTCAATGGAGATGTTTGAGCTAGCTGGGGTGAATCACTGTTGGGGCTTCTATTAAATGTACAGGACACTTAGATGGCCAGCTTAAAGCCCTGGGAGACAAAATACTCTCTGGCCTGTTACTGTTGCAGATGATCTTCAAATCAGCCTGTTTCCATTGCCTTACCCTGCAACATGTAAAATACACAGAGAATCGTCTCCCTGAAGTGGCCCACTCATGCCAGGGAGCTAAACCTGAAGATATGAGGACCTGTTCAGTCATAGACAGCAGAACTCCAGGAATAAGAACATAAACTGCTGAAGGTGAAAGGGCAATATGAGATGATACTCTTTTGTAAAGTTATCTGATTGAAACTAGAGAAAGATTAGGTTGAGATAAAAGTGTGATGGGGTTTCTTTTTTTTTCCTCTCCCTTTCCTCTCCCTTTCCTCTCCCTTTCCTCTCCCTTTCCTCTCCCTTTCCTCTCCCTTTCCTCTCCCTTTCCTCTCCCTTTCCTCTCCCTTTCCTCTCCCTTTCCTCTCCCTTTCCTCTCCCTTTCCTCTCCCTTTCCTCTCCCTTTCCTCCTATTTTTTTTTGTATTTTTTCTCTCCTTAGAGAAGGTAATGAACATCCTGTGAAACAAAATGGAAGGGACTTGCTGACTTGAAATTGTCAAAACCAGGCCAGATGTCTTTCTAAATTAAATACTGTAGGTCTGCTAAAAATTACAGAATTGAGGCAGGAATCACTTGTTGAAATTCAGCGACCTCTGTAATACAGGACCTCAGAGCTGAAGATCCTAATAATCTCCTAAAAATCCTACTTCTGTTTCAAGCAGTGCTTTGATCCAAATAACATCTGCTTGCAGGAAAACAAAACAAAACGCCAACAACAAAAAACCCCAAACCCACCCACCCAACAACAACAAAACAAACAAACAACCCCCCCACATTTGTAAAAAATGATCTTGTTAAATCAAAACTAATGTTGCAATTTTTTTTGCTAGACATTGTACATATGCTTAGTGGAAACAAACACTCCTTGCCCAAACAGGGCATTATATGAGTGTTCAACTGTAAGCACCCAGTTTTGTGCACGGAATGTATCTCACAGACTTTGGTAACAGACTCATGCACACATGATCTAATGGTTGCCAGCAGGATTTCTGGTCATGTCAAGTACCTGAGGCATTGTGGAAGCTCTCTGTGTGTCTTGAGGTGGCTAGAGATGGGCATTGATGACTTAGTTATCCAGATAGGAACGTCTCAAAATGTGATTTTGCAAGCTTTTGGTGATCCTCAGGAAGGGATCAGCGGGAGTTCACCACTTTTCAGGTCTGAAATCAGGAGGAAGGAAGGAATTTCATATTCCTACGAGACAGTATGCTGCTGCCTCACTAACTTTCCTGTAATTGTCCTGTACTGCAGCACTCAATGCTTCAGTCATAAATCACGCAGCTCTAGTGCCACGGGAAAGTATGCAAAATGGGCTGCCCCTAATATTTTAGCTATGTTCTCCACTCCTCCCTGGACATAGATTGCTCTAGGTCAGAAGCACAATGAGAATGAGCCAGAGGACACATGTATCACAGGACCACAGAATGTTAGGGGTTGGAAGTGACATCAAAAGATCACCCAGTCCAACCCTTCTGCCAGAGCAGGGTTCCCTAGAGTAGGTCGCTCGGGAGAATGTCCAGGTAGGTTTTGAATGTCCCTGTAGAGGGAGATTCCACACCTTCTCTGGGCAGCCTGTTCCAGTGCTCTGCTACACTGACAGTGTGCCCCAGCTTGCGTCCATTGCCCTTTGTTCTATCACTGGACCACTTGGGAGGAGTTGTCAGAGGATGTAGGAAGGTCCTCTGTATACAGATTTCTTCAGTCTAGGCCACTGAAGGAATCTAGAGACCAACATTATTCTGACCTATGTGATCTCCACTTTCTTCCACAGCCCTCTTTAGTGAAATCACTGTCTCAGCTCCCTGCCTTTGAGAAGAAAACTAAGCTAAGAAGTCTGGCAAGGCCGAGAGAGAAGACAGTGCCTCAGGCAAGCAGTGGAGATGCCAATTCTACCACAATGCCTTGAATGCCAGATTATGTCTTCCCACAGATCCTTAGATGTCCTAAGGGTGCTGTTGCCTGAAGAATTACAGTGGCTCTTGTACAACCACGAGCTGTTGTATAAAAGGGTGAATGGAGCGGGTGTGTATGACAGACCTGTGCCCCAGGTAAAATAGCAGACAAAATACACTCTGCAGGACCCACCCTTGCCCTTTGTGCCTCCCTAATTAGGGAAGAAAAGTGGTGCTTTGTATCTTCCGACTGCACTGACATCCAGACATGGTGCATTTTCTATCAGGCAGGTGCTGATCACAATCATTTGCCTTTTGGTTTGAAATTGCAGCCTACTTCCTCATCAGGGCCAGGAAGCTCTCAGCTGAGAGAGGCTGGGTGTCAGGAGGCAGGGCACAGGCTCTCCTTACTTGCTGCCTGGGATAGGACAAGGAGCAATGGACGTAAGCTGCAGCACAGGAGGTTCCACCTCAACACAAGGGGAAACTTCTTTACTGTAAGGGTCACAGAGCACTGGAACAGGCTCCCCAGAGAGGTTGTGGAGTCTCCTTCTCTGGAGACTTTCAAGGCCCTTCTGGCTGTGTTCCTCTGTGACCTGAGCTAGATTGTGTGGTCCTGCTCTGTCAGCAGATTTGCACTCGATGACTTCTTTGGGTCCCTTCCAACCCCTAACATCCTGGCAACCTGCAAACCAGAACTCTGTAGGATTAGGGTCCTTAAAAGGAGCTAATAGCTCCGGGTGGCTGAGGTGAAAGAAGAGATCAGCATCTTGGGTTGCCTTTGGCAGAGGACACAGTTATGTGAAAGACCAGCTTGATGAACAAGAGCAGAAATGTCCTGAGATCTTATTGCCTCTTCTTTTCCCAGTCTAGTAGATGAAGGTTGTTTGGAATCCCTTCTGTAAATTACCCCTCCTTACACACCCATACTGCTTGTGGGTCCATCTCTTCGGTCCCATGTTTCAAGGGGGCCTGAATTAAGTAAGGACAGGGGGCTCAGACAGCAGCTCTGATTGAGCTAATTGCAATACTTCAGGCTGCAATAAGTTTCCCAGACAGGACCCTGTTCCCGTGGCCTGCCAGCTGTGCCTCTCCAGCGACATTATCTGGAGGCACCAGCAGCAGACAGAGCCTCTGATGCAATAAATCTTGGGAGTACTCCTGAGACACAAGGAGAGCACTTGATGTTGCTCTTATCCTGATTGTTTTGGATAGCTCATTGTCACCTAATTGTACTGTAGGAAGGTCTGTCCATTCCCTCCTGTCTGCTTATTTGTGCCCTCAGGCTATGTAAAGACTGCATGTGCCTGAAACAACAGCCAACCACAAAGTCTCCAGTGCCACTCTTGGTATGCACTAGCTGAAATTCCTTGTTGCAAGACAAGCCTCTGTCTGTTGATAAATGGCAGCGTATTTCACAAAGAGAGAGAGTCTGCTCTGCTCCTTCAGCAGGACTCTGTCTATCTCCTTGCCTGACTTGAAACTGCTTGATGTAGTTGGGATGCTTTTGGAAAAATAAAAAAGAAACCACACACTTCAGTAATTGGAGGTAGGGGGGGGAAGGAAAGACCAAAACTACCTTTAAAGCAGAATTATTAATCAGAAAATTATTTGCTAGGAAATAGTAAAATACAATAAATATTTCTAGAATAAATGGCCTGCTCAAGCTATCAAAATGTCTTCAAGAAGTTAAGAACGTTTTTCTGGAGGACCCTTTCACTTCGTCTGTGCTTTAATTTATGAAGTATTAATTAATCTGACTGTAAATTTTCAATGTCAGGAACTTATCTGCACATACAGTGGCATAGTGGTTGCCCTGTGCAAAATACTGGTCGCAACTGCTTGCACAGAGAACAGAAACCATACTTCCCTGTAGTTTTCTGAAAGATGAAAATCTGTGTTGCAGCCTTTGGTGGCTCCCAGAAAGTGCCCTTCTTGTGACTGCCAGCCTCCAGACCTGCCTGGGATCTGAGCTGGGTGTTTAACTCTGGGCTTGCAGGAAACACAGTGCTCGTTCACTTCCTAGCCTAAATTAAAACTTCCTGCCTTAACCTAAAATTATGTTCTCTTGGTAAGCCTTCGCTGTCATCATCATTGACTGCATTATGATGTGGCCACTAGCTGCTCTGAAAGGCTAAGGTATTGTCCTGGTTTTGCTGGAGCAGAATCCTAGACCAGCTGCAGGCCATCAGCCAGTGCAGCTGGCCTGAGTTGGTCACAGGTGTATCCCATGTTATAAATGTTAAGCTCAGTATAAAGGGGGAAGTTTGCTGAGGACAGGGAGTTTTCTTCCATGGCTTCTTGCTTAAGTTACTTCTGATATTGCTTATGCTTCTTCTACTATGGGCTGCCTTCCCATTTCTTGTGGCCTTTGCTAGGGTAAGTGTAATTTTGTACACTTCATATTGATGTTGGTATTGGTTTTGCTATTTCTTTAAATGCTTTTTCATTTAAACCCGTGCATCTTCTAACCTTTTCCTGATTCCCCTTCTCTGCTGGGGGAGGGGGCAATTGAGTGATAGGACTACTGCTGTAGTTTAGTCCCAGGTATGAGCTAAATGTAGACAGGTATTTGGGACAGGAAAATATGGGATGGTGCACTGAAGAGCATGAAACCTAACTGAATTGATATGGAGAAAAACTGAAGTGTGAGGAGAGTACTCCAAAGGGGGCTGTCCTACCCTCCTCTAGGGTAGGGTGTCTGCCCATGGCAGGGGGTTTGGAACGAGATGATCCTTGTGATCCCTTCCAATGCTGACTGATTCTACGATTTCCAGCATCTCTTCTCTTCTACATGGATGACCTGGAGGTGGTTTCATCATGCTTGCAAATGACATCAAATGGGAAAGAGCAATTGAAATGGTCAAGGGCCATCCAGAGGGACCTAGAAAGGCTGGAGGAATGGGTCAGTATGAACATTATGAAATTCAGCAAGAATAAATGTAAGTTCTACCTACTACTTGTCTCATTTTGGTCTTTGGAGGCTTTTTGAAACCTTGCTGGATGAAACCCTAAACAAACAGGTCTAAATTCAGAGCTGAAATTCCTTTGAGCAAGAGGCCAGACTAGAGATGTCTTCCCATCCCTTCCAACACAAGTGTTTCTGTCATTGTATGGCATGATCAGATAATCCTGTGTTGTTAAACTTGATTGTTTTATGAAGTTACTACCCCAGTGCTGAGTATTGTCATCCATCAGCCAGAACCCCTACAGCTGGAATGCAGCTGGCACATGTTCATCTTCCTAGACCATTGCAAAACTAATCCCTTTTACCTCATATTGCAACAGAGTACAAATGCGTACACAGCTAATTACTGTGTCAGTGGAAAGGGCAGTCACTTCTGGCTGAGGGCATGCTCGTCGCTTAAAGCTTGCTAGGTTTGTAGCTTACCACCATCTGCTCTCAGCCATATCTCATCTATAGCATCACCCTCTGATGCTACATTAGTGGAAGCCAAATTGTTATCATTTTGTTAACTGTAACATCATGCCATCCACAAACCCTGGGTTAAGGACTAGTGTCCCAGCAAAACCACTGAGTACAAAGAGGACCCTTGCTCCAGAGCACTGACTGTCCAGGTAGGTGCCAAAGGTAACAGGCACAAGAGCACAGGGAACTGGTCATGCAATGATCTGTGGTCTTAGCTAATGACCTCTGTGCTCCAGCTTCTTAAATTCCATCCTGTAGACAGTAAAGCATCCTGCTTCTGGCCAGTGTTTGATACTTGCCTGTGAGCACATAAATACAGACACCTACACTAGAGTCCTTGCCTGTGAAATGAGAGTATTTTTTTAAGTGTAATGGCCTACTGTTTTGGTTAGTTTGGAAAATAGAGACACATAAATACAAATCTAAACATGCTTAGCTTAAGAGTGTTTGTTTATAACTAAACACTGTTAAACTTTCTGGGTTTATTTACTTGTTTCTTCGGGGTATTAGATCCAGTCCAAAGCAGGAGCTAACTATATAGGTGTGCACATATCTCTGTTGCACAAATAAATCAAAATAAAGCAGCCCAGTTCCTGTAGACTGACATTAGAATAAGTGTATCTTAAGAAAGTTCTTATTCAGACTTGGCTTCAGGCAATAAAACGTCATAGATGTATAACTCCAGTGAGTGAAATTTCTAGGGAGCAAATTAGGCTAAAAACATCTTCTAGAGACAGCTAGAAAGGAATCAGACACCACCCGAAAATAAGGCAAGTTATGCAGTAAATGTTTCATTTATTGGATTTCTTCCATTACTATTAGGGTTAAAAGACATGTTGTCAATAAAAATGGTATATTTATGGAGGACTCTGTATTTCAGAAGCCTATTTCTTGTCATTCACTCCTATAGTGCTTGATATCACCTCATGATAAAGTGTGAATAATCTCTGCATGAGTGCATACTTCTATCCATTAACTATTTTATTATTAGACAGAATTATCTCGAACAAAAGCAAGAGGTACAGCTGTGATTTAGGCACTAGAAAGGGAGGTATGTTCCTCCTGATCCATAGCCATGACTTAGGAAGCAAAGCATAGGTGGAAGGAGGTTAGGCTGTGCTATAAGGTTGAAATGAAACAACCCATCAAGTGTTTTTGGTATCTGATTTTCTAACGTTTCTCTGCCAAGTACAAGCTAGGAAGCCCACACCTATCGCTTAAATGGCACACTGTGACTTGGTTGGTATGTGCAAAATCTGAAGCCACAAAGAAATCTAGAAGCAGCATCATGATCTGGCTGTTTGTGGGCGCTTTGCTATTTGATGGCTTTCTTGAATTTTTTTTTTTTTCCCATGTGTTCTTGTTTTGGTCAGTGCAAATGACTACAGAAAGAAGCCATGGTTGCTGTTTTCATCTTGTCTGCCCTAGAAAAAGTCATCTCTCTGCTAACTCTGGAAGACCAAGTACTGGTAAGGCACTGGGCAGATGTGTTTGCTTTGTGTTATTGGAACCTTTTCAATATTGAAATCTTTTCTGATATTTAGAGCAGATTTAATGATCCAAGATTATTTGTAAACATGCAGACTCCTTTGAGCTGTAGACTCAAATCCCAGTCTGGTCAACCAAAGCCCTTTTTATCTTTCCAAAATAAATAACTTGAATTTTACACATTGCAACCTACATTAGGACCTTTTGGAGAAGACTCTGAAAACTGATGACTCGCCCCAGATATGTAAACATTAGCCAGGAGCTGCAGCTGGCAGTTAGCAGACCATATTTCTCCAATATAGACTTGGGCCTCTGGTGAGACATTAAAGATTCCAAAGTATTTTCCATAAAACAATAAATTTCCTTGGCTGCCCCTGGTCAGTCTCCTCCCTCTCTAGTTCATTGCAATGCAAATTGGCAGGTGAGCCTCGTGTGCTTTTTTGCCATTGCTCTTTGTGGGATTCCACAGGGATTCTCGGGACAAAATGCTGTGCCAAAGTGTGAAGTGGTGATGCCATTGCCAGTAACCAAACCTGATTGCTCAGCATTTGGGTACGTTGTACCAAGTTGCAAGAGTTGCAAAAGCTCGGGGAGAAACAGTTTCATTTCATCTGTGCTAGAGGTCAGCTTTGACAAGAAAGCTAGCATCCCTCGAGGACCGAATTTGGAGCACCTGGCTTTCTCTCTCACCAAATGTTACTTAAAATTGGGTATCCAAACAAGAAATCATGGTTCATGCAGTGAATTAGCTTGAGTTCTCTTTTATTGTATTTGTTTCTTTTAATACTGTGTTTCTTTCACTGTTAAACACCATACTTTCAAAAAACTTAAGGCGTTACCTGAGAACCTACAACTCAACAGGTTCTACTCACCCCTGGAGAGCTCTCCCTTCCATGAGTGTGAAACAAGAATGGTTACATAAAGGGAAATGATACAAATAAGATGCATAAGTGAGTTGCACTGTCTTAATTAAACCATGTTTCTTTAGGAATCATCCAGAACACCTGGAGTTTGAAACTGAGCTAGTTATAAGTTGCGGTTTGAGGAGAAACAAACAAACCAAGACCACAAACAAAACAAAACCATAAACAAACCCTGGAAGAACTTGATGTTGCCATGAAAGCTAGACTAGACCTTCATGGGGCTCTTGAGTCCATCATGGCAGCAGAATTTCAGCTGTGCACATGAGCAATGCTTTCCACAGCTGGGGCACAGCCTCTCAGTCTTCCAGCCTGAGGCTGCAAGAGCCAACTTTTGTATCTAGGACCACCATGTGGCATTGGGGGGTACAATGCTTAGCATCATTGTATCGACATGTACTCATGTGGGTATCATTATGTGTGAATAGTTCAGGTGTGTCATCACCCCCTGTCAGTCGTACTACTCACATATGTGAGGCTCTACAGAATCAGGCCCTTCTGCAAACAGCTTTGGGGGAGGACTGCATCAGTCTTCATGCTTAATAAGTAGTTAGCAATCACACTGAAGACTGAAGTAAAAGTGTGCTTGTTTAACCAAAAAAAAAAACAAACCTCACAGCAGATTGTAAAAAGATCTTTGAAAAACAAAACAACTACGCAACTGTTTTTGTTCATTTGGATCAAATTAGAACACATGGCCCTGCAAAGTAAATAGGCGTCTGTCACGTTTGTGTTCCTAATCTCTTATTGTTTGGGATGTAAAAACATTTTCAAAATCAAAAGGCAAACGAAAATGGAGAATATTTGTTAAGGTGTCTCTCTGCAAGGCACTAGTTAGAAAAGGCAGTAAGTACATTGTAGGGGGCAAATGGTGAATGTGCATGCCCACAGACAGTTATTTAGTAAAAAATCTCAAAGTAAAAAGCAAGTTAGTTAAAAGACCAGTGGAAAAAGAAACTGTTCAATGCATGTCCATTGAGTTAACAGTGAAGTATTTCATTCTTCATGTTTTTCCTTGGTGTCTTGAAATAATCCCTTTTCTGTCTCCATATTCCCACTTAGACATTGTTCACAGACTTATTTATTTATGAAGTCTGAAGGTTAGTCCCTACCTGCTGAGACTAATTAGCCCTGTTCTTTGTGTCCTATGCAATCCTGTCTGATTAAATGTACACATTTGTTTTACTTCTTTTCATGCTTCCTTTCACTCTACTTCACTGATTAATATTAAAGTTGTAAGTTGCCGCGATTTTTTTTTAATTTCTATTTTGTCTGCATCTTTCCCTTTAGTATGCAAATTTCCATGTGAACTTTTTAATGCCTGAGAATTGATGTTAGCCTTGTCGATCCCTGTATTATTTTTATTATTCTTTGTACAGAAGACAGTTTAGCTGAAATCCCCCAAACTCCCTAAATATTGTATGACAAATTGGCTTTGTTTTGGAAACCCTATGTGCTGAATGGCCCTTAGCAGGAGCTGCAGGTTAGGTTTCTGGAGGAATGTTTGGATTATTTAGTACAGCCTGTCCCTCGCTTTCAAACACCATCTCCATTAGACAATTTACTAATTCCCATTGAAATTACTGTCTGTCCCCCCCCTCCCGCTCCCCTCCTTTTGTTCCTTGCCCATGTTAAAGTTTCCAATTGACTCGTCCATTGTTACAATTTGTCACTGCTGGAAGATCAATTTGTTTTCCCCTTCCCCGCACCACATTATATTCGGGTAACAGATGCCATTTCTTGCGTCTGCATTATTCTGCTCCCCATTTTGTTGCCGTGCAGGCTGAGCTCTGGCTGGTGACTTTACCCAGACGCTGTCCCCAGCCCCGCAGAGAGGCAGCAGCCCTCGCCCTGATCGGAGGTGGGGCGGGCGGCCCCGCAGACCGTGGGGACCCCGTGGCCGGTCCGGACCCCCCGGCTCCCCCCCCCTCCCCTCCCGCGGCCAGGACCTGCCCGCTTTCACTTTGATTTCTCTCAGCGTGGTGTTTACGCCACCGCAACTTTTCACTTCTGAAGTCTGAGAGTCCTTGATTCTCCGTCCTGCCATGCTAATTAACTTCTGAGCAGTCACATTCCTTTTCCTCCTCTTTTATTTACATCAAGGACCGAAAAATATTATGCCTTACTATAAGATAATTTGGAAATATCTGATCTTCAGCGAGTGATGTCGCACATTTTCATCCTGCCTGTTGTAACCACAATAAATGCACGGAGCCAGTGCTGCTTTAAAAAAGGCAGCTTTTACTACATTCTAGTGTTTATTATGATCAGACTTTCTTACCTCCAACGAACGGCAAGAAAAAATGTTAACGGTTTACCAAAAAAAAATAAATAACGCCCCCCACCCAACCACCCTGCAGTCACATGGACGCAGATAATAAGGGCACACATCTTTCAGGAGAATCCGGACTGCCCGGAGATGACATGTTTATTAATGTTCAGTATGTAAAAGTTAGCGCTTTCCGAACAGCGCAGGCAGGGCCACTCGTTCGGGTGCTTTTTCCCTCCCTGCCCTGCCCCGCCCCGTCCTGCACCTCTGGTCCACTGTGCGATTTTTGTTCAAATTTTTTTAATTTGGGCTTTTTTTTTTCGGTTGTCCTCCCCTAGCCCCCCCCCCGCCTCCCCCCTCCCCAGTTTGTGCCCCGCCCCCTCGCTCCGCGCCCCCCCCCCGGCACTCTCGTAGCCCGCCCCCCTCCCCTCGCCCTCCCGCTCCCATGCCAAAAAGGATCATTGTTAGCTTCCTACTTCCCCCACCTTCTCCTCCCCCTCCCGCGCCCCAGACCTGTTTATTTATGCAGACGTCACCGGGGAGCCCCCGCCCCCTCCTGCATCTCATTAAGTGCCTGGTGTGTTTCTCGCTCCCTGTCAATAATCCCGGATCCCAGACTTCTCCGTTCCTCCGGATTTCGATCCCCCTTTTCTATCTGTCAATCAGCGCCGCCTTTGAACTGAAAAGCTCTCAGTCCAACTTCAACTCACTCAAACCCGAGCGGCACAGGCTCCCAATATCCGCGGCGGCTGCCCCCCCGTTACAGCTGACTTCTTGGGTTTGTTGCATTATTTTGCCTTCCCCCCCCTCCCCCCCCCGCGCCCCCCCACCCACTCCCCCCCTCCCCCCGGTCTATATATTTTTTTATTATTATTAATTTTTTCGCGAGTGCGTGCGCGGGTGCGTGTGCGCGCAGTGCACGCCGACCAGCTCCCTGGAAGAAAGAAAGAGAAAATCCCGAAGAAGGAAAGGAAGAAGCCTAAAGTCACTGGTGCAAAGGAGCAAAGAAGAGACATTTCCCTCCCCTCCTCCTCCCTCTTTTCCCCTCCCCAGGAGGAAAGAGAAGGAGAAAAAAAAGAAACTTTCACCTTGGACTCTTCTTTTTTTGGTGCAAACTTTCCCCCCCCCCCCCCCCTCTTATTTTTTTCTTTTTCCCCTCCCCATTCCCTTCTTTTTTTTTTTTTTTTTTTTTCCCTTTCCCTTTTTGCAAAATTGCTGCTGGTGGGGTGAACCAGGAGGAAAATGCCGCAGCTGAACGGCGGTGGAGGGGACGACTTGGGCGCCAACGATGAACTGATCTCTTTCAAAGACGAAGGGGAGCAGGAAGAGAAGATCTCCGAGAACTCCTCGGCCGAGAGGGATTTAGCTGATGTCAAGTCGTCTCTCGTCAATGAATCAGAAACGAATCAAAACAGCTCCTCAGACTCGGAGGTACGGGGGAAGCCCCCCGCGGGGCCGTTTCGGGGCGGCGGGCGGGCGGGGGCCGCGCTGCCTCGCCGGGGCCGCGGCCGGGGGCGCCGCACCGGGTCCCACTCCCGCTGGCGCCCAACTTTCCTCCGCGGCACCAACTTGTAACGATGTCTTCTGTTTTGTTCTGTTTGTTTCTCCTTCCACCTTCTCCCCTCAACCTCTCCCTTCTCCTTCGCCTTCTATTCCTTCCTTCTTCCTTTCTACGCACCCCCCCCTGCCCCGCAATACTCCACAACCCCCTTCCCCACCTGCCCCACGCCGACCCCCGGCTTGTTCCCAGGCGGAACGGCGGCCCCCGCCTCGGTCCGAAACTTTCAGAGATAAATCCCGGGAAAGTTTAGAGGAAGGTGAGTACGGCGGGCCCGGCCAGCACCGCCGCCCGCCCGTCCCGCACCGCCCGCCGCCCCTTCGCCGGGCGCCCGGCTCCTGTTTTTGGGATACTATCTAAAAAAAAGTTTTCCTTCTTCCCTTCTCCGTCTCCCTTCTCTTTCCCCTTGTTGTCTCCTTCCTTCCCCGCTCCCGCTCGTGTCTCCCCCGCCATGTTAGCTGCGAAGAGGCAAGATGGAGGGTTGTTTAAGGGCCCACCATACCCGGGTTATCCCTTTATAATGATCCCCGACCTCAGCAGCCCGTATCTGCCCAATGGATCGCTCTCTCCGACGGCGAGAACGGTAAGTGCCTTGTTTTTTTTCTCCTGCTCTTCCCTCTTCCGTTCCTTTGCCTCTGTACTCCCTAGCTCTTGCCGCTGCCTCGCTCCCCGTTGCCCCGCTCGTCCGCCCTGGCTCGGCCCGGCTCTATGCCCCCTCCCCCGCGCCGCAAACTTTCCAAACTCCGCGGGCCGCGGCAGGAGGCTGTTTACACTTTGCGATATATTTTTGTTTTTTTCTTTCATTCTTTTTTTTTTTTTTTTTTTATTTTTACTTTCAGTTTTGTGGACAGCTTTCTGGAGCCCTTGTAACCTCCTTTGCGGGGAGGGTGTGAGGGGAGAGTGAAAAAAAACCCTAACCAAAACACAAACAAAATCCAAACACCGCCTCATGCAACCTCAGAACAAAACTGGAAATAATCAAGGGGTTGATTTCCCCCCTCCTCCTTCTCCTCCCCTTTCCCCCCTTTCCTTGGGGAGGGAGGAGGGTATTTTCTCCCGGCCGAGCCTGGGAGCCGCTCTCTCCAAACTCTCCGTTTTCCATGGTGATCAGTCGCCTCCTGCCCTCCTCCGTAACGACTGGGCCGGCTCCCCCTCCCCTTTCCTCCCCCTTAACCCTCTCCTGCCCTCGCCCGCCCTCGGCTTCGGGGAGCGGCGATTTCATTGTGTCCCGGCGCGGAGTAACGTCCCCTCCCGCCCGTGGGCAACGCGACTTGTGACCGGCCTCACCGCGGCCGGCCCCGCTGCCGGCCCACAGCCTCGCCCCGCCTGCTGGGGAACGAGGCCTGGGCGAGGTGGGGGCCGTGGCACGGCACCCCTGCCCGGTGCGCTTGCAGGGCCCCCCACCTCACCTGGGTCTGTGCCCCGAGGCGACTCGGGTCTTCGTTCGTGCCTTGCGATGCTGAGAGGGTCGTGGGGTAAAGCTGGGGTTTAGAGCAAGGGAGAAGAGAGGGGCTCAGTCCGGAAACGCAGATCGCCTCGCTTGGCTCGAGTAACAACAACAGCAGCAACACAAAATAATCAAACAAGTCGAGCAAAATTCCTGCTGGAAGTGTGCTGGCAGAAAAACAGTTTGCTTCAAGCGTCCGGTTTTTGTTGGGTTTTTTGCCCCTTTTTTTTTAGTTTTTTGTTTTTTTTTTAAGACCCCCGGGTGCAGTGTCAGGGGCGTGCGGACAAGCACACCCCTGCCTGGAGAGACAGCAAGTTTTAACCTGGGATCTCAGTAAACTTTGTGGACTGCTGTTGCGTTTGTTAAATCTCAGCTGTTTTTCCGCTCGTGGTGTCACCCACGTTGTGCTCTGCTCTGACATCAGATTTCTCAAGTGTCACCTCTTTTTTAAAGAGTTTTTGCAATTATTTGTGCTAAAACGGCAAAGTCCACTGGGACTGCAAAATCCTGTGTATTCCTGCTGCTGGGTTTAGCCTTGCTGTAATTTTTCTTCGGGGCGTTTCTAAACCTGAAGCATCCTCACCATGTGTTTATACACTTTTTTCCCCCCCTTTCCTTTTTTCCCCTTGCGGTAACACGAGATAGCGATTTACAATAATAGATCTACTGTTGGAGCCATACTAATGACTGAGGGCTTGGACAACTTCAGTGTATCAGATCTACAAGTGTTTGAAAGCATTAAAATATTAAACATCGGGTCAGACTTGTTTGTACTTAGCAGATCGTCAGTAGCCACAGCTGAGTAAATGGAGAGTGTCAGGGAGGCAGTAAGGAAGGTTTTCTGACTATGTGTGTTATTTAGGGCCGTGGTAGGGGTTTGTTTTGGTAGCTTGTGGGGCTCTTCTTGTGAGGTGGTGATTTCTGGGACAGTAGCACAGGGATAACTGCAGTTTGCAATTGTAATGATTGGGAGGAGAATTCAGGGGCTGAATGCATTATATTTTGAGTACGTACGGTCATCCCCATGTATATGGATGATGGTGATAAATTCCAAATTGTGTAAGCACTAGGATCCAGATGGCAAAACAATCTTTGTTACAATCAACTTTGTTATAAATTGCGAAGCTTTAGATTCCGTTTCCCCCTCCCCCTTTTCACCTTAAATGCATTCCACTGTTCCCAGTGCAAGCTAATAGGAAGCACACCTCCGCTGCTTTTTTTCTTGAAGCGTTTTTCTTACTACAGCTACACTTCTTTATTTTTTTTCCTCATTACCTTCATTCCAGATCCTTTTTTTCCTTAGCATGTGAACACAGGATCCTTAGGCAGTTAGTTTTTCTGGAAGCATTATTCCACCCCTTGCTTCCCCCCACCCCCTCCCTTAAAAAAAGGCCTCCATAGGAATGTTGGGTTTGTGTGAATTGAAGGTTCTGTACAAAAAGATTACAGGTTGGTTTATTGTTGGTATAGCAGGTGGCCTGCTTCTGTTATCAGATGGATTCTGAAAGGGTATTTCCATACTCAATAGGCAGTTTTCTTATTTCCACGTTCAGGCTCCAGCAACCTTCTCCTATCTTCTTAACCTTATTCTTTCACATTCTGTATGTTTGTTTGTTTGCCTGCCACTTAATTATAGCCAGGAAAAATTAAAGTTGTTTATTTAGGCCTGAGAGCAGCATGTTATAAGGATTCAGCGGGATAGCTGTTTTCTGTCACACACTGGTTTTAGGTGGATTCTAGTTCTCTGCTGTACCAGCTTTCAAGATGATGAACTAGATCTTTCTCTTGTTTGTTTGGTTCTTTTCGTATTTTTTTTAAAGGTATAGAAGATTCTGCATAACTATGACATTTATTTTTGTTTATATGGTTTTACCTGAAGCCATATTTATTGAGTTACAGAGCATGCCAGGTAAAGAAGTGATGCAGATATGTAGCAAAATTGCTTTTCCTTTCTTTTTTGCTGTTGGAGAATCTTTAAAGGTCTGCGGGTGTGGTTTTTTTTGTCGTTGGTTTTTGATTTTTCTTTTTCCATTTTTTTCCTTATTGTTTTATTTGGGGGGTGTAGAGGGGTTATTGTGTTTTGTATATGTACCTGTGATTGTTGGAGAGCAAACTCGGGGGCTGCAATTTCTGCTTTGCTGCTTCAAGGAGGTGAAAAATTAAGCAGATTTTTATGGTGCTTTATATGGTGGATAATACAGCAAGAATAATGCTTTAAATGCTGCAAAATCTTCATGAAGCTTGATAGGAATAGTTTTATTCTTCAAAGTCAGAAGATATTTTTTTATTGCATGTTAGTCTTGCTATTGGTAGAATACTGTGGATTGCTTTTAAGAATAGCTGTGTATTAAATAGAGGTCTAGTCAAATAGTAATGAAGTAATGCATCTGAGAGTGCCAGCTCCATACCTACGCTTGCAGAGGGACTGGGCTAGCTGCCTGTTAAGGATAATTAAGGAGAATGTGTTCCTTTTAGAAGTGGAAAATGAAGAAGTGATGTATTTAAGTTTTGCCTTTAAATCTGGGGCTTGGTGAGTGCATTTGATGCGTTGTAATTTGAGAAAACCCTGCTGGCAGATATTCCTGTTTTCACTAGTGCTGCTGCATCCTCTTTCCCTTAAATTGCCGCTTACTGATTGAGATTGTGGAAGCGAGGTTGTGTTTGGTCCTGAAGTCTGGGGGTTTGGCAATGGCTGTGGCGGAGGGCAGCCCCCTCGACTTGATTTTTTTACATGCAGGAAGAAACTTTTTTTCCCCTTCTTTAATTGACTTGACAAATGGATGTTTTCCTTTATCTACTAAATCAAACAACATAATCCTTCCTAATACAAAAGCTGTAGCCCCTGGGGTGTGAAGGGTTAATGGTGGTCCTTTTTTTCCCCTCCCTCCAATTGTTTTGACAACACTTTTCAAAGTGTGACATTCTAAGCCCTTGCAATACAATGTAATATTACTGTAATTACACAGGTCATTACATTTTAAATAGAGAACAATAAAATGCTTATCGCACTGAAAAAGAACAGGTGTTCTTGCCCTTCTTTGGTATTTATGTTAATTGTTTTTCATCTCCTTCAGAAATATGGCTGGCATGTTAAGGTTTCAGTCTCGATGTGACAATATTAAATCTGTAGTAATCTTTATGGTTGAGGTTTAATGTCTGCAGTATGGATTATCGTATTAATGTCCACCAACTAGTTTAATAATGTAGATACAACTTAATATGTCAGCACTTTATGACACGTAGCTGTTGAATGGAGAGGGAATTAGGCACTTTCTTTTTCTTTTAAAAAAAATAAATTGAATGGAGTTGCTTTTCATGAAGTTTCTGGACTCATGTAATAACAAGCTATTAAGAACCGATGGTCCTGTGGTGCAAAAATCAAATGGAACCGCCATAAAGAATATTTCCTTATGCTTAATTAGGCAGATTGCTGAATCACTCTGCTATCACATTAGCATAGCTGATATACAATGGCCAACAGACCTTGTTTGTTAAGTTATTTACGGTAAAGAAGCTGACTTATTTTTAATTCTCTCTTCTTCCCCCCCCCCCCCCCCCCCCCCCCCCCCCTCCGATACGGTTTCATTCTGGAGCAAATGCTGCATTGCTTAGTCAATCAGCTTCTCTTTAGGGGGCTGTGAAAATTAGTTAGAGAAAAGTTTCGTGTTTCTGGGACCTTGCAAAACAATATAATGCAGTACTGTTGCTTGAGTGTACAGGATAACTGCAGGACTGCACTTCATTAAAAATAATATTTGCTTTGGAAATCGAACCATTTTAATAGGTGTACCAGTGGCTGATCTGTATTGAAAAAAAAAAGTAAAGACAGTAGATGCCTTTCTAGGTTTTTGGAATGCATTCATACATGGCCTGATTATGTTGAGTAGAGTAAGCTGTTTGGGGTTTTTTGCCTTTTTTTCCTCCTTCATTTTTTCTTCAAGCAAATATATGCTGATTTGTCAGCTGAAGGTGGAGGGGGGTGGGAAGGTGTATGTTGCAGCTTTCACTGGAGCTTGTAAACCAAACATAGGTAAAAATGTTTTAAATTTGTCAAGACTTTCGTGACTGGGCCCCAAAATCAGATAAAAAATGTGGTGTAGAGAAAAAGGACAGCTGCAGAGTTTTTGTGTGGACGTGTGTTTCTGTACCATGACTAAAAACTCTGAGGACCTTTTCCCAGCTGTCTGGGAGTTATGTGGAAGTTGGATTATTGGCAGTTAAGCATGAGACAACCTGGATTTAGCAAATGCTCTCCTACACAGGAAGCAGATGACATTATCCTGGGGGAAGGGAGGAGATCCTTCTCCAGGCACAGCCCGGTGGGAGACGCCTGCTCCCCCCCAGCCTCTGAACAGCCAAAAATGAGGGCTGGCCATAGGCACATAATAAATATAAAAAAGACTGGGTTGTCAGTCTGGGGGTATTTTATCAGGTTGAGTTTTTTTTGTGTGTATGTGCAAAATCAGACACTTTGCTCTTACACTGGGGCCGTTGTGAGATGTTTTACACGGTGGGGGGGAGGGCTGTGAGGTCTGGGGGGAAATTTAAAGCTCTGTCCCCCAAGCATCTCCTCAGTACTGTGTCCTGGCAAATATGTAAATGAGCCTTAAAACTTTGGCTTCTAATTGGGCACATTTGTGAAGGAAATGGTTAATTTTACAACCAAAGGCAAACTTGCACCTCGACAGGTCTGCTGAAAGAAATGTGCCACAGTCGTTTGCTGGCAAGCACTGCAGGGTCATAAATCCACGGGGTTTATTTACAGCCTATAACACTTATGAATGTTAAGATATTTGACGCCACGCTGGCCTTATAATATCCAAGGTCCACAGACACTGGCAGTGGGTCAAATTTCTTTCACTAATTATAAGCAATGAGAGATGGAGTGTGGTGCTGGGGGTGTGTGTGGGGGGATATATGGAAATCCTCTCTCCCCACCCAAAAGTGAAGAGTATTTTTGCTCCTCCACCCAACTGCTGGTTTATGTTTGTGCTGGGTTGTTGCTTTTTTTTTAATGTAGGCTCTGAAGTTTATAATTAACACTTGCAGTGCTGTGGGTAATGCAGCTGGGCTGAGGGAAGGAGTTTTGAGCACAGCTCGGGTCTGTCAGAGAGGTCTCAGCAGCATTGTGCAGTATTTCCTAGATACCGACACAAGCAAACATTTAAAGACAGATGACACCTGGAAACGTCCTTTAATTTTCTCACATACCACTGGGCCTGGGAGGGGGGAAAAACCCAAAAATAGCATCTGGATTGATGCAAAAGGTGGATACTTGGAAATACATGTATTAGACTGTTTTGGGTGCGTAAAGCAGGGCCTCTTAAAAGGCAGCAGCAGCCCACGTTGAGGGAAAACATGCAGTGAATGAATGAAGGTATTGAGGTTAGAAGTGTTTTTTGGGGGAGAAGCATTGTGTCCTGCTGGAAAGGAGATAGTGTGGGATGGACTCTAGGTTAGTGTGAAGAGGTGAGGGGAGCAGAGGGGATGTGCAGAGGATGGTGTTTTAGGATGGAGGTGACTGCGGGGAGGCAGGGAGAGAGCAGGCATCACTGGAGAGTAATTGGAGGACAAAGGAGGGATGTTGGAACGTGAGGAGAAATCCTAGAAACTTGGGGAGGGGGGAACCTGCCAGTATTTGAACGGATGGTTGAAGGGGAAGCTTGGGATTTGGGGATTGACTCTTAAGTGTCAGGGAAGTCTGAGGCCCAAGGAAAAATACTGCTTCACTCAGCAAAGCTCGTTATTCTCTGCTCACTCCCCATTAAACACACTTTCCTAGAGTGGACAGTCAGAGTTGAAGTGCTGCTGTCTTGTCTGTGCTGGGGGTATATGTGTTTTAACAAGATAATGTGATTACTCAAATATGTCTAGGTACCACTTTTAGCATTAATTTCCTCAGCAGTTGATTTTTGAGTTCCCTGCGGCTTACTGTTGTGCTTGGAGACTAATTTAAGAAAAAGGCTGGGTTACGTGTGTGGTTGAAAGCTGCACTCTCCTTCACCCATATGTTTTTCTTCTGTGAGCCATGTAAAACCTTATTTAAAAAAAAAAGAGGAGGAGACTGTCCATTTGGCCCTTCCACAAATAGCTGTACAGTTCTGCTCAAGATTTTATGCATTTGCCTAATCAATGGAGCGCTGCGACTTATCAGCCCCTGGGGAGAGATCCAAATCCCCCAGCACAGTGCTGCAGAGCTGGTGTATTATTGTACCCTCCTAACAGGTTATCAACAAGGATGTTCCTGTGATTCCCAAGATGCTTCCCAGCCCCTCCAGCATCTTCCCCCCCCTCCTTTATGACAAAAACTGTTCAGTCTCACGCCTTTGTTTTAGGTTGGCTAAACCCTCGACCCTTATTCTTCGTGGGGTCACGCTTAGGCAACTGGGCAGTGCTGAATGAGTTAAGTTGCTGGCTGAAGTTTGGCTTCATGCAACTAAATTTGAGGCCTGGTAGGCATTAGCAGGGCACAGCACATTTACAGAGCTTAATTAGTACGCACTGTAATTGTTCATGGTCTGCCAGAAGGAGTAATGTTCAGGAAAAGTGGAGTCGTTCTTCTGCAGTCTTCAGTTTTAAAACGATAAATCACTTGCATATTTGTGCAGTGATTCAAATGGAGCTGAGACCTCTCCATCTCAACATGTGGTAAATTGTAAAGTCAATGAATTGCAGATGTAGGGTACAGCAGATTCTCTAAGAAAATGTGGAATGAATGGGGAAGGTTGATGCTATAAATACATCCTGAGAAGATAACTGGGTTTCTGCTCACTGTGCCAGTTGTGATGCACTAAAGATATTAACAGTTTCATTTTAATATATTTATTCTAAGCTTCTTTAAATACAGGGGTACCATGGTATTTCACTTGGTGAGGTTTTCATTAATGCTCCAGAACAATGTGTTCACATGGACATGGGTGTGATAGCCATATTAATACAAATTAATTCATCATGGGTGATGTTGTATATGTTACTAGAGGAGCCTATAATAGTGGGACACTTTAAAGTGTGACCGCAGCAGCTTCTCACAGGAAAAGTTGTGGTGAAGGATACCTTTATATTCTGCTTGGAGGAAGCATTGGGAATATTGTTGTTTTTCACCGTGACATTTTGGAACCACACATAATTCTTTCTAACTTGAGAGAGACTTTTTGGGTGTATTAATTTGACAGCCTAGCGTCTATTTTAAAAAAGCAGAGCACAAACAAAACTCTGCTCTGCAGACTGACATCATAAATGCTCTGTATTGTTGTTGTGGGTTTTTTTTTGAACGTGGAGAATGTGTGTCACTCTTACTGCTGTGAAATCTTGTCTTCCTTGGGCTTGGTCCAAGATCCATTTAAGTTAGTGGGAAAAAAAAGCTTCTATTAATAACCAAGGGCTTTGGATCAGGCCCCATGTGTCTTGAACCAATGGCCAACTTCTTCAAAAGTGGATAAAGCTATTGAAAAAGCCATACTCAACCAAGTGTCACATTGATATATTGCTTCTACTGCGGTGTCCTTCACTCTTGGAAAGAAAAAAAAGATTTAAATGTTTCCAATGGTCCTTTCTGAAAGGAACTCCTGCTTCTGCAGTATCTGACTTTCCCACAGAAGTGCAGAGCATCCTGGCAGGATTGGGATTTGGTCTAAGGCTGTGTTGCATGTCAATACTGCATTTCTAATAGGAGTAGGTGGCTTTGTGTGGAAGTTGTAAAAGTTAATGATTGCTCTCTGACTCATATGCAGCTGGTTTCAGCGAAGAAGAAATGATGACAGGAAAATGATAGAAATTGTAGGAGACAAGTATGCTTTGGCGAGCAGAGAATGGATTTGTGTCACTTGAAATGGTCTTGCTGAAGGAAGTGTGAAGAAGGAGAGGATGGGAGGACAGCTTCCTTTTGGAGTCAGATGCTTTGGGTATCAAACTCCTATACGTATTCAGTCATGAGGAGAGGCTGAATTCAGGAGGGACTCTGTTGTGTTAAGTGTCTCATCGCCATTTTCTTTTAGTCCTACTGATGGAGTTAGCCCTACTGATACAGTTACCTCTAACTAACTGTTTTTTTTCCCTCTTGGCAGAACAGGTTTTAATGCTCTAGGCTCTGTGGGAAGCCTAATGGCTACTAAGTATGAATATAGAATTGTGCTCAACCGGTATCTGTCTCACAGTTCTGTAGGGCTCTCCAGGGTATCAGTGGTGTAAAAGATGCTGAATACAACAAAATCAGTCTCTGCTTTTTAATTCACCAGTGGTGATGATACAACTGAGACACCAAAAAAAAAAAATTCCGAAAGGAGGATAGGGGAAGTGATAGACAGTGCCACGCTGAAAATACTGGGGAATGTGAGATAATCTTGGATGATACAATACATGCAAATTGTTTATTTCACAAAAGGGAAAAATAGAGCAAGAAAAGATGGGGGTGTACCAACCTGAGAACATCCAAGCTGCACTGGAGTCAGTGACTCCTTAATGAGGGTATAGACTTTTTCTATTCTAGAGACAAGCCACTGCATTGATTTCTGGTTTTAACTGATGTGGATGTGTAATAAAGGTTCTCTTGCAACTGCTTTAAACCTTAGCCTGGATAATTTTGGCCTGCTTAAATGGGTGAACTGGTTTAGGAGAATACACATCAAGAAGTTTGCTTTGGTTAAATTAGATTTAAGACATAAAACCACACAGGGCTCTGACATAGACAAGGTCTGGAAGATGGACTATAGATGCTACGTTGGTCTGCACCCAGGCTGAGCAGACCACTATTGAAATTGCACTATTATAAGTGTTTGCAAGCATTAAAGAATCCAGAGGAAGATATGACCTTGAATGAACACATCAGAAGAATAAGGTGGCAATCACTGCTTTTACATTTGTTTTCTCTGGGACATTGTCAGGAAGGTTTTCTGTCTCTGAAAGGAGTTACAGATCATAGTTATCTCTTCAGAAGTCAAGTTTTGGAGATTTTTATTGTTACTAACAAAAGTAAACAACAAACCCCTGTTTGTTTCTTTTTTAATTATTAAGCTAAACCATAAAACGTGGCTTAGAACACAGTTGTGTCAGTTTAACAAAAAACAACAACAAAAAAAGCCCAAACCAACCAACTGAAAAGCAAACAAACAAAAACCCAAACAAACAAACAAACACAAAGGTACTTTACAGGAGCTAGTCACAAATGTAGCTACTGCACTGGTCACAAAACTGCTGTGTAAAGAGTATCCATAGAGCTTGTTTTATCTGGAAAGCAGCTAAATGTCTTTACAATTCCCAGGGTTATTAAAGGCCAAATGCCTGGTATATGTGGGTAGTTTATTTTCCATTGAAATCTGTTGCTCAACTACAGTACTCAAAGGTACTTTTAAAAATTTCATAAATATGAAATGGAATTTCATCAATCCGAAATGAAAAAGTGAAAACTAGAACCTAGGTGTAGCTGGGTGGCTGTAAATGGGAATTGTGTGCTGTTGGCGTGCCTGCACGCAGGTATGGAACTGGTTAGGTGGGCACATCTACGTACATGCATGGGATGGATATTGTTTGTGAATGTGTACTCGGTTATCAGGTGTCTATTCAATTTTAATTGACAATATGAGATTCCTGTGGTTACTCTGTGCACAGATTGCCTTGGGGCTCCACAGGGTTTGTGGGAAGAAAAGCCTTGACAAGTTTCCATTAAGCTCTGAATCAGGCAATTGGAAAAGAGGAGAATGAAAGGAGCTGAAAAGAGGGACAACTTGTTAGTGTTGCATTCTGCGCTTGCAACGAGAAACCTCTTTTAGACAAGAGTGGTTCTCAGGCCAAGAATTTCAAACTCGCAGAGAAACCTGTCCAGAACACAAAAGTTGTTTGAACGGGGTGCAGAATTGTCACAGTAATTAGAGCAATCTCCGTTTACTGAGTGGCAGCCTTTATAAAGGACAGGGGATAAAGGGTTCAAATTCATCTTTCTCTCTCTGATTCACTTCTGATGAACTGCCTCTGTGTATGTATGTGTATATGAAGGGGTGTGTGTGTGTGTGGCCACATCTTCAGCTACTCATCGTTTGATTGCCCTTGTTTTAAAAGAAGAAAGACTAAGTTTTCTTCTTTCTGCCTCAAATTACATTTTTCAGGCATTTTGCTTTATATTTTTTTTATCACTGGTCTAATTTGAGTTAGAGAAATAAGAGGATGCATTGGGGAATGTGCTTGTGCTCTGCTAGAGGGGGAACCCCAAATATTTCTCCATCAGTTTCTCCTTTTATTTGATCCCTCATCTCTGACTCTTAGGAGCAGTCCCATTATTTTTAATAGGATTACTTGTGGGAGCAAGAAAAGTGAATGAATAAGGCTTGGAATCTTGAATCAAGTTTATCCTCTTGCCACTGCAAGGTCTGTCCAAAACTATTGAACTGGCTGGAGTTTCACCTCTGCTCTTATTAGCAGATTACACTAGACTGAGTTTTGTGAACAGGCCACGTAAAACTGTAAAAATAGGAGCTGCTGCTATGCATGATGAAGAAGCATCTGAAGGCCTTGGGTGAGATGCTACACAGAGAAAAGTGGTAGGGAATGAGGGAGCAAGCAGCTTGGGTACTTCTCCCCATGGAAGAAAATATGACTATTACATTTAATTTACACTTTACTTTTAAAGAAAAGATTAAGCTTCTTTATTTTCTTTAATGTTTGTCCCAAATGTAAAGATAGTAATTTTGATCTGTATTTTCTTAGCTTTGTCATTGCCTTTTATTAGTTCTTCCTGAAATAATATAGGATCTCCGCTTTGTAAAAATTCGGAGGTAGCAACCTTGGCTGATTTACTTAATCACTTTGTCAGTGTTAATGCTTCTTCCCTTTGTTCACCACTACATCTGAATGCAGAGAGAGAGAGGAGCCCTTCAGGCCGATGTCTTTGCTCTGTTTTGTGTTTCTCTGTATCATGTTGCCTTTGAGGCCCATGGCATGGCTGGCTAGGCATTTTGTTGGGACCCCTCTCAGTGTTGTATGTCTAATTCATCCTCAATTCCTCTCTCCTGGAGACCTGGGACCAGCTAGCATCTGCACGGGGTTCCTAAAGTATGGACCAGAGGGAAAAAGGAAGATCTTCCTGATTACAGAAGCACTGTTAAAACTAATAAATACTCACAGCTGTAAAAATTGTAGCCTGGAGGTGGTGTATGGTTTTGTAGAGAGTTTGTTTTTTTTATTAATTGTTTTCCACCTCTTCCTCCTTCACTTATTTTCCCTTGGATGATGATGATGAAGAAGAATTTGGCTAGATATTTTTTAGCAAAAAACAGGCAAACAGACTCTTTTTTTTTTTTTTCCCCTCTTCCCATGTGGTCAGCTCCTAGTATGAAAAAAATGTGGGAAATGGCTTGTCTTGGTGTTTGCATTGTAAAAATGCCTGTTGATGTGCAATGTCGTACACATCTGTTTGCTCCCTCGGAGCATGCTTTCCCCTAGTTTGTTTGCCTTGTCTGTCTTCATAGTGTGTGAATACAGGAGGATTTTCTGAATCCATAGAAGTTGTAGGCACAAGGAGGAATTGGGAGACGATGTTTTTTTGTGGCAGTGATGCTGAATTGCTTATGCAGTGTTGGAGCACAGAGTTGGGTTTGTGTGTTGGACAATGTCACGGTCAGGTTGAACAATGTCTTCATTTTTAGATGATGCTATTTTGTCTCAACCATTGATGGTTTGCAGACCAGTTGTGATGTCTGCCATCCTGAAAGAGTACCCAGTGTGATACTAATTGTACCAGGACTAATTGTTGATGTGAATGTACTTGTTGCAAATTATGGACCTCTCTTGAACGTGGCTTTCTCAGTCCTATCCCTTGTGCATTATTTTCTCAGCTGGTAATTAAATTCTCAGTTTGGTAATTTGTCAGTAACTGGCATCTCTTCAGTAATGAGTGCTCTGTAGTAACTCTACATCACTAAGGAGTAATTGCTGACCCTATAAAGTCACAGATCTCTTCCGTTCGCCAGCTGGATAACCTTTCCTGTTAGACTGTTACGACCAGGTTAGCCATTGCAACAAAGCCTAACTGCATTTGCAGTCGATGTCCTGGCTGTGGCTTGGTACTTGGAGAGAAAGGGCTGAAAGAAGCTGCTTTTAAGTCATGGCTACAAGCAGGAGCTCATGACAGCAGCAGAAAGCTTTGATTTGATTTTGCAGCTATGTAAAATCTAGCTCAGCCTACAAGGCAGCTGCTGAATTTAGTTCAGGTGGTGAAGCAGAGCAGCTAATGTCCTCTTCTCGTTGTGTGGCATTCCCTCAATCCTACTTCTCTCTCTGGCCTTGTCTTGCTTTTTTGTTTCCTGTTGGGGTTGTTTCTTAACGTGTCAATAAGTGGTTTGGAGGTGCTTCCTTTCCTGAGAGCCGGTGGTGCAGATACAGCTGCGATCCTGCTCATGTGCCGAGCTCGGCTCTGTATTAGCCCTCTGAAGAATTGTCCTCACCCCAGCTGTGGTCAGTGTGTTTGGGCTTGTAAGATTTTTGGCCTGAATTTGTGATCCCAAGGGGGAGCTAATGCAGTTTATTTTGGAAACAAACTACTCGGTGAAAAACGCTCAAGAGACTATTGGAAAGACAGTACAAGTGAGAAGCAAAAGTTTCTCATTTACACTGCCTGGTACTGTGCTGGTTTGTGGATCTAAGTAGAAAACTGGCAGGGATTGGCAATCTGGTGAGTTGCCTGTCAGCATCTGCACATGCCTAAGTACCTTTTAAATTTGTTTTTGTTTTTCCTGCTGCTTGAACGCATTAGCTAATGCCACAAAGAGTGAGCTGAATTCTTGCTCTTTTTCCACACACCCCCCCCCTGCAGTTGGAATTGTTTGTTAAATTCCAATTACAGGGCTTGTTCAACACCTGTACAAACCCACAGCCATTGTTAAGGGAATAATTTGAGGACAATGGGGTTAACGCAGGTGTACACAAGTGCAGAATTTGGATTGCTAAGTCTCTTTATTACTCTGTGTGCATAAGAAAGAGGAAGAAAGAATTCATTTTAATTTTCAGATCCTAAATACAATTTGTAGGACAAGCATTTGGAATATGGGTAAGTGGTGAGGAGAAAAAATGTCTGAACGTGTCCAGACATGGTACTGAACACATATGAAATTGAAAGTTAAAAGGAAATAAACACTACACTCCTCTTTCTTCCCTACCTCGCCCTCATACCACTTTCATGGAGTCACTTTTCAAGGTATAACTGCACAAAGCTGGTTGGTGATGATATTGCATGCTGATTGCCTTCAGAGTGATCACAGATAAACCTGAATGTTTGCATGGAACTGAAGTGTACTGGGCCACTGTTCTGTGCTGCCAGCAAGCACCAATCCCAATTGCACCCTGATAAAATCTGAAAGTTGCATTAGATGTACCTTCACATGGGCACACTCTGTTTGGTAGTGGCACAATCGGGGAGTTGAGCTGTTTGACTCAGGATTTAATTTCTCTGAAGCTGAGCATGTGTATAGTCTCCAAAGGCGACCTGCTGTTTCATGCCATCAGAGTAACCCTCTTTAGGTGGTAAGAATGCCAATAAAATCCAGGAGGATGAAGTCTTAAGAGTCTGTGGGATGTCCCCTTCTGGTATTCTGTTATGTTGATACAGAGACTTGCAGTTTTGTGCAACTTCATGAGTATCTAGCAAAGGGTCATTTTCCTTTGGGGTAACTTTACTTTTGCTGGTAAAGGCTATTAAGAGGTCTGTGCAGAACCAAAGCCAAGATCTACAGCCTTGCTGTCACAGGTGGCTGTAAACTGAGAGTGCTTTCTCTTGTAGTTTCATCTTTGATTTCTTTTGTACTCATGAGAGCTCATCCAGGAAAGCATTAAACTTTATTATCTTAAGTACTCTGTGTGTTTGGGTTACAACAAATTAATATGTAGGAATAATTATTAGTGGTTAGGTAAACGCTCAGATCAGTTTGCCCTCTGTGATTTGCCCGTTAGAACTAATCTTGACTGCTACAAATAGATTTGGTATTTAGCATTTCAGTTTATGTAGGAGGGGAGAAAACGACTGTTGCCTGTGGAATGGTTCAGAAGTTTCTTGCTATTCTTTTTCAATGAGTAATAACTCAGCTGAGTAGCATGACATGAGGTATGGAACTATTTGGTCAAGGGAGAAACTGGTAGTTCCTCCTCTAGAATATGCACCTACATAATTGTGACATAACTACTCAGAGGAGGACTAGTTATCTTAAAAACACTGGCTTGTACTGGACAAACCATCAGAGTTCTTTTATTAAAGGTTAATTTGAAGTTACAGAAAGAAATATTTCTTGATGATTTGAGACTGTCTGGAAGGTAGCTAAAATTTGCCATTGGAATGGGCTGCCTGAGAAGGTGGTAGAGTCACCATCCTTGGAGGTATTTAAAAAGAGGCTGGATTAGGCACTCAGTGCCATGGTTTAGTTAATTAGAAGGTGTTGAGTGATAGGTTGGACCATTAAAGACCATTAAATGGTCTTTTCCAACCCATTTAATTCTATGATTCTGTGAAAATAGCCTTTGGTCCATTGGACATAGATATTTTGGTGGGTAGTGTGACTTTCTACACTAAGATAATAACTAGTGATCTGTCCTAAAACTTGTAAGTAGATTTAATCTTTGAACTGCATACTGGTGAGGTGATCTTATTTCTGGCAGGTAATGTAAGTAAGTAGTTGTGGTGGTTCTGTGCCTCTGCAGTTGTGCAAATTTTGTTGAGACAGATGAAACTCTATGGGTGAAAGACTTAATTTTCTCTCTCTAATTGGATTCTGAATTTTAAAAGGTAATGAAAGGTGGGTTTTTTGCATGCATATACACTGAACATGAGTTCAGAGGTATGGTGGAACACTTTCCTCGTGATATTCACTAATACAGATTGCATTAGTTTCTGCTGTTTGCACCTTTTCCTTCTGTTATGTGACTGTATGAGCAGTATCATGGACCTGCCTTAGAAATTTGTGTTGTTTAGACTGTTCTATGCTATGGCATTTAGTACTGTGGTTTAGTTAATTAGAAGTTGTTAGATGATAGGTGGACTTGATGATCTTGAAGGTTTTTTCCAACCTGATTGATTCTGTGTGATTTTGTGTGTATGGTCACTAAAGTATAAAAGTATGGGTTGTGTTGTATTTGTTGGATAGCAGCTGTAAAGGGTAGATCATCTTGGAGTTCACTGGAGAACTTCTGTGCAACTAAACTCCTTTCTGCTAGAGTAGTAAAACTAGATTCTTTGCTGGGAATGCTTGAACAGACAAGATGGGCAGTGTTTGGCAACCAGTTCTTTCTGATCCCAACAAAGACTCAAGCCCAGTGTAAGCTGTTTATAATTCATATTCAGGGCCAAAACCAGGAGAATGTGGCCCTGTGATGAATGGTTCTACTGTGCTGAGAAAAGCCAAGAAGTGATGTCTTAGCAGATGAGAGTTAACATCTAGTGTTACTTCAATGCTTTTACAACTTAAAGGAGCATTGCCCACCTGAGCCAAGTCCTAGATTTTCAGTTTAGTTTATAATTCTGTGCCTGCAAAACCAGACAAAGAGTGGTTCATCAAGAATTGCAGTAGAAGTACCTGGTTTTAGTCACATGAGCCCATCTGTGGAGTCACAGATAGCAAAATGTTGGAGTGGTTAAGAATAGGAGAGGAACTGTGTCTGAACTAAAATGAAACTGAGTTTTGTGTAGTGTTTTTGGATGGCTTAACAGCTAAAAATTTATGAAGATATAATTAGCTGCTTTTCAGGGTACCAGTTAATTTTTAACATAAAGCTCTCTTTAAAAGCTTCAGTAAATGTTTGCAGATTTTATACAGCTAGCACTGCAGAAGCATGCTCTAAGATGTGAAAATAATGAAATATGTCTGATTATGTACTAGGGGTTTGGTGCAGAAATCTGGAAGATATTGATAGGGAAACTATTAATACTTGTTATATAATCATACATTAATATAGAAATCAGATATCTATAAACCAGAGATATATCTAAGATAACGTAAAGGTTATTAATATGTGTAACAGGCCTATCACAGGATGTTAGGGGTAGGAAGGGATATCCACAGATCATCAAGTCCGATCCCCCCTGCCAGAGCAGGACCACAGAATCTAGCTCAGGGTCTCCAAAGTGTCTGGAGAAGGAGACTCCACAACCTACGTACATGTGTGGGTCTAAATATATCGAATATATATGTGTGCATACAGGACTTTCTTCCTGCAATTTTGAGGTCATAGCAACATTCAAGAATCAAGCATCTGATTGTTTTCTTGTAATTTGGAAGGATCTTTTTTAGGCGATAGCCTATCTGTGTACGAGAAGAGTGCTGCCTTTAGGTGCTTTGCTCACTGGTCACTCTTTGTATAAAGGTGCTATGTAGTTTCCTAAGTCATCTGGTATTAGGCCATTTAAAGACAAGACTTGCAGCCTCTCTTAGCCATCTAAAGCCGTGAACATGACTGTGACTGTGTAGCATTGTTCTGTCTTTTGAAGGCTGAAGCTTGTGTAAGAGAACAGAATGATTTCTTATATAAGCAGAAACAGTCCTTAAATGTGCATTTTCCTGCATGCATGGTGGGCTGGGCTGTGCTTCTCTAAAGCCTTTCTTCAGCTGCCGAGTTAACATAAAGATGCGAGCTGCAGAAAGCTGGAGCTCTTTAAGTGGTTGAGCTTATTCTGAGACTTCATAGGGCCAGGTAAACTCTGGTTTGGTGCTGGCTGGTGGGAGAACACAGCTTATTAACCCACAACTGGCTGTGTGATACGTGCATGTGCTTTGTTCCCAAGTATTCTGTCTGCTTGTGATGGTTCATGGTGCAGTGTGGTGGCTTTTGCTGAGAAAATCCTGCCCAAGTCTTAGGTGTGTTCTTTGACATTATTCCTTGAGCAAATGTGGACATTTAAGCCAAGGTGCTTGCGCCATGGCTGTGGCCTGCTCTGAGGGAAGGCTCATGCCCAGCCAGCATCACCACTGGTGAAATGGATGGCTCTGCAGACCAAGTTTCAAGCCGCAGTCACAGTACAGCCACAACCCTTTATGAAAGGTCCTAATGAGAGTTTGGACCCATGATACTGAAATATGCCTGTGGTAATATAATCAGCTGCCACCTACTACTCAGCTGATCCTAAAATAACCTTTGGGAGCATGACACATGTGAGGCTTCTCTCCCCTCCTGTTTAATCTCCTGTACACAGCCCCAGTGTAATGTTTATATGACAGTCATAAGGAAGGCTATGTGGGTGTATCCAGGTCTTTTATGAGAGCTTGACACGACATCAGCTTCTACATTTATCTCCCTGCTCCTTGACATTCTCGTCTCTGCCATGCTTTCAGTTTTGAAATGAGGAAAACCGGTGTGGAGACTCTCTCATCGATGGAGTGTGAGCTTCCACTTTCCCAATCTGCTGACTGCTCAGTGTCCTTTGTGATGAGGACATGCGATGTGGACTTCCTCTCTTTTCTCTCCTTTCCACTACTGATCTTCCACAAGAATAGCAAGCCACAAATACATGTTAATGGCTCCATGCATGCATATATATACATACACACACTGCCTGGTTGCTGAGAAGGTTTTATTGCATAAATTTGGAATATTTACAAGTGACATGTTCACTGCTGAGATTGTGCAGGGCAACCTGAGATCGGAAGGGCATTTGCAACACCTTCAGACAACCAGCCTTTTTGTTTCAGCAGAGGGATTTATATGTATGTGTGTGCATATATATAGATACATGTATATTTAAAATGCAGTCATAGGTAGCTATGCCTTTTATCTTTGAAATACAGAAAAAGCATTAATATTTCTGCTCCCAGCTGTCTATAAAATGCAGCAATCCTGGAATGATAGGGAAGCTGCTGTGTGACTGCAGTGTGGAGACAAGAATAGGATAGAATAAAATCAACCAAGTTGAAAGAGACCTCCAAGATCATCCAGTCCAACCTAGCACCCAGCCCTATCCAGTCAACCAGACCATGCCACTAAGTGCCTCATCCAGTCTTTTCTTGAACATCTCCAGTGATGGACCACCTCCCTGGGCAGCCCATTCCAATGGCAAATCACTTTCTCTGTGAAGAACTCCTAATATCAAGCCTATATGTCCCCTGGCACAACTTGAGACTGTGTTGCCTTGTTCTGTTGCTTTGTGCCTGGGAGAAGGGTTTGATCCCCACCTGGCTACTACCTCCCTTCAGGTAGTTGTAGACAGCAGTGAGGTCACATTGAACTGTTGGAATGAGTCCAGAGGAGGCCACAAAGATGATCAGAGGGCTAGAGCAGCTCTGCTATGAGGACAGGCTACGAGAGTTGTGGCTCTTCAGCCTGGAGAAGAGAAGGCTTGGAGGAGACTTCATGCTAGCCTTGAAATATCTGAAGTCGGCCTACAGAAGGGCTGGGGTACAAGGTCTTGTAATGACAGGGTGAGGAGTAACGGGTTTAAACTGGCAGAGTGGAGGTTTAAACTAGATGTTAGGAAGAAGTTCTTTACAGTGAGAGTGGTGAAACGCTGACATGGGTTGCCCAGGGAGGTTGTGGATGCGTCCTCTCTGGAGGTGTTCAAGGCTAGATTGGAGGAGGCTTTGAACGACCTGTTCTAGTGAGAGGTGTCCCTGCCTATGGCAGGGGGTTGGAACTAGATTATCTTTGAGGTCCCTTCCAACCTAAACCATTCTGTGATTCTGCATCTGTAAGTAAAGACACTTCTGCAAAGTGACATTATTAGGTGGTCATTCAGGCCTCCTCTGAAGCTCCTGAAGAACTGTAGGTGATGCGAGGTTTCTCAGGTGCTTTGCTAGGGTTGGATGGGCAGGTTTCCCACTTGGGTGGTGTAATGCCACTTCTTGGCTCAACACTGGTGACTGTGCAGACTCACAGTGCTCACCACACAAGAAATGTAACTTAAAATCCTTGATTTTCTTTGGCCAGCAGCTTGAAGGGGAAGAGAAGAAGGGCAGGAGCGTGGAAGGTCAGAGAGTGAGAAAATGCCCTTTATTCGGTAGATTTAAACAGAACAGTATCCAAGAAACGCTGGCGGTTTGAAAGCTGTTTGGAAGGTTCGCATGTTAGAAGTAGTCCCAGCTGAGAGACATTGCTGAGCAAAGTTCAAGCAAAGAGGCCAGAGGCGCAGCATAATTTGTCAGATGGTTGCTGGAATAGATGAGCGTTATTCGTGGAGTAATCATAATGAGGTGTATGGCACAAACACAGTCACTGAATGGTGCCACAAAAACTTAATGGCTTGTAGTCATTGTGCCTTTTGACCTGGAAGGAAAAGGGTGTGATGCTATTCCAGTTCTAATCAATGAGCCTTGCTATTGATCTGCGAAGACTTGGTGAGTGCAGAGAGCTGGCATGGATGATGTGAAGTAATGGCTGGGGGAATGAGTCATCAATGGACTATTCTGTTTATTCAGCTTTGATGGCAGCATAGCACTTGGTGCTCACTGGCTCGCTTTGTGATTTTTAGTGCATTGTCTTAAATCCAAATGAGTGTTTAACAAGGCTGTGCCTAGTGATTTTACAAGTAGCCTTAGGAATTCATCGTGAAAAAGAGCGTTTTGCACAAGACCTGAACTGTTAGAAGAGGTAGAGAGAAGGCAGGGCAGCCTGTCCAAGAGGACACATCTCGTGGCAGAGGGAGAGGGATGACACTTCTTATCTGTAGTCCAACTTGCTTTTAAATGTATTTTTATTGGCTAATCGATGTACAATAGGAATCCGCTCTTTAGTCAACTTAAGCACCACTTAATTGAGAAATAAATGATAAACTCATTATGCTTTGCTAGTAGAGAATTTTTCAGAGTGATTATGGATGCTCTGCTAAATATTTTGGCATTCCTTGAGTGAGACTAATTGCCTTCCCTCAGGGCAGCACCGCAAGCTTGGGTCACATCCTGCCCTTGGTGGGAGATTTGCTATGATTTAGGGTTTTTTAAAAAATTGTAATTATTATTTTAAAGAGGGCAGTTGTATACCAACCTCTGTCTCTGATCTGCTTTCCCTTGAAAGCAGGACCTATTTTGACTGCTATGTCTGTTTGGTCAGCTCTTGGCCAAGGCTCTCTGCATGGGGATGTAAATGCTCCCTGTTGTCTCTAAATCAAGTCCCTCTGCACTGGGAGGCTGATTTGTTGAGGGCTCCACCAGGGGACAGCTGTACCAGCAAAACCTCAAGGCTGAGGTGGCCCTTTGGCTGGTCCAGTGCCCTCTGCTCTTCCCCAGCAGCCTGACCTCAGCTGCGCCCCCATCACTGGCTGCCTAAGCTCGCCAGCCACGGGAGAGTGGTTCGGGCGCAGTGATCCGTGCCGCTCTGGGACAGGGCTCCGACCGCTCAGAAAAGCTGCATTTTTTTTCAGATCCGGCCTCTTGCCAGCGTGGGGCATGCCCTTCGGCAGCCAGTGGAGTTGGAAATCGCAGTGGATATCCATGAGCCCGTTAATGAGGAGCTGGACAAGGGAGCACTGCGTCAGACAGGAGCAGGGCAAGCTTTGTTTAATCGGCTTCTCAAGTCCAGTCTCTAGCTACGACAACTGATTTGCAACAGAAGCCGTCAGGGCAAGCTAGGATACAAAAGCCTGAGGATGTATTATTCTGCTTGGCTTTGAGGCTTTGCACCGGCTGCTAGTGATAGCTGAGACTTATTAAATTAAAGAAAGAAAAAAAAATCCACTTATTAGGTGCTCCACACAGTTCCTGCTCTCTGCGTAGACTTTTGACTGTGCTGTACCCAGCACTGCGTCCAAGGCACGATCAGCACTGCTATCCTTTTATGCCAGGACATCAACTTGACACCTGTGCTCCATGGCTGGAGCTGAGCCTGCTTGGTGATAGAGTAGGAAGTCTCTTCTTCTGAGGGATTATGACCTGGTAAAGGTCTCCCTATTTTGGAAGAGAGGATAGATGTAAAGCATTCAGAAACTTTCCAGTTGTCTTCATAATTTCTTGGATGTTGGTGATGCTTCCTGGTACTATTTGGGCTTGTCTGTGTGAGACTTGTGGTCCTTGTTATCTTCTGCAGCTGTTCTGATTGTGAGGGGGCTGCACTGCTCTTACTTCAGCTCTGCTTAGCCCTGTGCTAGGGGAATGGCCTGCCTGCAATTTATAAATAAATATTTATTATTTAGAGTGATGACTGAGAGAGAGGGTATTTCCTGGCTTTGAGTGACTGGCTGGAAGAGTTGGAATCTGCTGGCTCTGGGCTGCCAGGCAATGCCCAAACCTAGAAGTTTGGTTTTTGTTTGTTTGTTTGTTTTCTTCTCTTTGACCCCTGCCTTTCTCTCCCGTGCAAACCTGTGCCTTGTTCCCGTGCCAGCCCGACAAAAATAAACATGCTGTTAAGATCACTCCCCCTTTCTGCCATGCAGTTAAGTGGCTGGTCTGCACAAGGATACAAATGGCTTTGTTGCCTTGTTGCAGATAAGGGTGATAAGGGGCTGGCCTGGAGGCATTGCCCCATACCCACAGCCTTCAGTGGGACAGGAGTAACGGTTGCAAAACTGGGTCCCGATTCTTGCCACAGCCTTGCCTACTGCCACCTTTTCCCTGCGCAGCCTGCTTGGGTCGAGTGCTGGGGGGAAGATGCTGTGTTTTTTCTGCCCGTTAAATCTGCTGAGTGTTTGGGGCATTGGGATTTCTTCAGAGCTTGACAGGCAGAAATTGCCAGATGATGGGCTTGTGTGGGAATTGATGTCTTTGAGTGGTTTTGGAGTTTTTGATTGGGTGCTCCTGAGATGCTGGGAAGCCCTCCAAGGGAATGACCTGTAGGATTGATGCCAACTGTACTTTCAGATGTGACCTGAGACACTTGGAGCCATTCCCAGTGTTCAGAATTACACTGAAATACCAGCATGATTTAAAAAACAAATGTAGAATTGCTAAACGTATGTTGTCCAAAGACTGTGTGAGCTGTTGCAACTGTGCTTCAAAAAAATGCCCAGCAAAAAAAACCCCTGTGACCCTCTCAATGGTTTGCTTTAGCTGAGCATCAGGCCGTGATGAGCCTGATTTGTCTTTATATATAAGCTGTGCAACAGAATTAAAGTTAAAAATAAAATGCAAAATCCCCAACCTCCCCAAAACAACCCAACAAACCAGATGAAAATGAAAAAGTACTTGGAAATTATTTTTTTTGGGGGGGGGGGGCATACAAAAGGAACTGATGGTATTAGAATAGAAAATGTGAACCAGAGACAGCACAGAAAATGCTGTAGGTTTGGGGTTTTTTTTAATTTATTTTTATTTTCAGGGCATTGATTTGTATCTGATATAAATTTTAGGGTAGAGAAACAGAATAATGTGTTCCAGGTTCTAGTTAGGTTTCAGTGTATCTGCTTTCTCTCTTTACAGAATTTTCCCCAGGTCCCTTCCAGGAGAATATTTTATACACTATAACTGATTTTTTGATCTGAACCTAAATCATCTTTGATAATGTTTAGGTTAAAGAGGTTGGTTTTTTTTTTTTTTTTTTTGTGGTGTCCTAGTATTGGCTTTGAAAATCTTTAGTTGCTGATATCTTTGTTGCTCATTAAGTATGTTCTAATTTTTAAACTGAGACTTCTATCTAAATGTTGATTTCTCTTTCTAATTGTGAAGAGTTCATATATTTTCAGCCAGATAAGTGGATTTTTCAGTTAAAGGGTGTACAGCAACTAGCACTGTATGTTAAAGTATATAATATAAGATAATGATATTGTGGAAACAGCTGTCAGTGATTTTTCTTTCTTTTCCTCTAAAACAGACAAAATAAGAGGAAGACTAGCCTAAGGGGTTGATCACATTCATAGTTATGAGACTGATGTACTCGACTGTTTGAAATTATCAATGCTGTGTCCCAGATAACTCCCATGTTTGTGAAGGGAACTGAAAAAAAAACATTAACATGGCTTTGGATGTACTTGACCTTAGGAACATAATGTTTCTTTTAATTTGAAACAAGCTTTACTGAACTGATTTGGAGATGTGATTTATGTTTTTGTCTAACTGTCAAAATCAGCCGAGAACTGCATGGTATTTTTGAACCCAGAATGCATGACTTTGCCTGCAAACATTTGGAACATTATTATGTGAGCTAGAAGGTGAAGCATTCCACTAAAAAAATGAAACTTGTGGATGCTCTTACCAACATCTCCTAATCCATTGAAATCTGTCTGCCCAAGATGAAGAGCTCAGACCTTCGTCTTCAGTGATGCTCAAGTTTTTGTAATTGCTTCCGTAGACACCAATGGGTTTGTCAATGTGGCACCCGACAGAAAATAGCTCTGTTTTAGCATTCATCTAGACCGATCTCTCTGCTTGAGTTTGCATGGCTGCAAAGCCCAAGTGACTTGCACCTTCCTCTCTGGATGCTGCATTTTGAGTTCGGGAATCAGCAGGAGGCTCGCCTGTGTGCATGTGAAGGGTGTTTGCAATGTGCTGCTGATGTCTTGAGAGATCCTGGTGCAAGCCTCAGTCCTTCAGCAGTTTAACATTATCTGTGCTGGAGGGCAGAGGAGCTCGCATGATCTGGCTCTGCCCAGCGAACTTGCTGGGCAGCAGGATGGTTTTGTGTCAGTCGACTTGCAGCTTTTTTCTGGTATTTGTGGATTGAAATTGGAGAGTCGTAAGCACAATTCATCTTGGCATGTGAGAGCAGCGGGTGTGAGCAGCACTGACTGGGACCAGACAGTGACATACGGGCCGTCATCAAACTAATTGTTGTTTGAATTACCTGTTATGATCCGATGACAAATCTGCTTCGCTCCTGCCACTGGAGCAGAAAATGTAGCTTGAATTGGCGTGATGTTAGCAAGTGTAAACTGTGCTTCAACAAGATGGATAAACCCAATTATGGGGCAGACCTGTAGAGAGAAAATCCATTTAAATCTCGTAATGTTAAGCAGAGCTGTGTTTAATTCATTTGGACCAATTTGGGAATGATGTATGAGTGTTGGTGAACATTAGTCAAAGGGAGAAGGGGCTGGGGAAAGAGATGCAGTGTTCAGGCAGGATGGCAAAGGAGAGCTGCACCGTCTCAGCAGTTAGCGCTAATGGCTGGGGAAGGCTAAAATGACAAAAAGATGTACTAACTGCTGGTAGGAGAACAGCCCAGTGTAAATGAACCAATAAGAGAAACACATGGAGCAGAAAGAAGGTGTAGTATTTTTCTTAAAACTATTGATCTTTCCAGTAGAGAAGGAAATAGCTATAAATTGAAAGCAGCATTTTGGGATTTTTTTACTAACTGCCACAGAAAAACTGAAGGTTGTTTGTTTTTTATTTGCCTTCTCAACTTAAAGACTTGTCAAAATGTAAGGGAGGGGGCAAGATTTTTTTTGTGTTGGTTTTGTTTTGTTTTTAATTTATTTGTGAACAAAGAGTAGGGACTGATCACTTCCTAGTGCTGTGATTGCTTTGTGGGGATGTATTTAACGTGCGCTTGCTTATTCAGAGGTTTTCCAGCTATAGCTTTCTGTATTATAAAAGAAAATACAGTGCTGCATTGGGCAGGCAGATTGATTGATGTCTTCCAGAGGAGGTGGCTGTTGTACAATAATGGTCTAAGAAGCTGTCACTGCTAATTTACTGGTTTAGTACCTAAAATGTGTGTGCTAGGCAGTTGTCAAAAACCAAGGAAGATAGAAGTGAACAGTCTGGTGAAGGAATTGCTTTGGCAAGACAATGAATGTACTTGACTGTCGTTTGTGGTCTTCAGTGAGTTCTAGAAAAGCTAAGCCACAGACACATGTTCTGTCTCAGTTTGGACAAAAAGGCTCCCATATTTTCTCCTGTTGCTGATTTAAGGCTGTTGCCGCAAAACTTAGAGTAGTGCATAAATAGGCACATTCTTATTCGCATCCCTCTTTGCTTGTACTTAACCTTGCCGTGTTTTTGCTTCCCTCTCACCATCACAGCGCTCTGCTCTTGCAACTTGTGGTGGCAGATAACATGGAGAAGGGAACCTGTGCCAAGGTGTGGGTCATCAAGTTTGGCTTCTGGGGTCATTTTGTGTCATCTGTAGAGGCTGCTAAAGCTGCAGTGAGAGGACTGACTGATGTGTAAAATTTATGAAATCTTATAGTGCCTCCTCATTTCTGGCACTCCTGAAAGCTCTTTGCAATAACCAAAGTGATTCTGCAGGACTTTATTCAAAGTACAGTGTAAAGAGATGGTTTTCCTTTTCAGTTGTCTGTACTTGAAAGAATATTAATTTTGGAAGGCTTGATTTCATTTTAGCATCTGTTAAACTGTTTGAAAAGCTTTTTAATAGCTTAATTTTTATTTCTGCACTGGCGACCGAATGAATAGTACTTCATCATAATGAGGAGAGATCCACCAGCCTGTTTGGGAAGGCAGGTTGACCTTGTTTTTGTTTTGTCCTGAAAGTCCATTTAGCCTTGATGAGAACGAGATGAGAAGGGGAATCAAGGCGATCTTGCTCTAAGTTGTTACAAAGGCCTTAGGTCTAATGGAAGTGTCCAGTTGACATAGTGGTGCTGGCAAAAAGGAGGTTTTATTCTTTTTCCTGGATGTAGCTGTGTGGGTGACTGTAAAAGGAGCAGTTCAGTTCACTGTGAGCTGTGACACTGAAGTGTACTGGTGTTGTTTAAAAGGATCTGTGTGTAGGTAGGTCTGTCTGGAAAGCCTGGAAGAATCTGTATTAAAATGACAATGTATAACGTGTCATGAGTGTCACACGAGCTTGTTGCTGGCACTGTCACTGTGGGCGAGCCCTGTCACTCACCCCTCCCCTCGCTACGGGATCAACAGGGACAACTAAAAAGCTCTGGGGACTTCATGGTAGCTACTCTTACATTGTCAACACTTCCTCTTCTAATCCCTGCTCTGAGAATAACCAAATATTCAGACTTAGCAACTGTTTTTCCTGCCTAGTAACTTCATCTCCCACAATGTCTGCCTTTGAGAATGTGTCTGGGTTGGCCAGCGAACTACTCTGTGTGTGAGTGTGTGGTTTCTCTTTCCCCCCTTGTGAGCCACTCTTTTTTTAAGTAAAAAAAAATGGTTTGCCAGCTGCTATGCTTTAGAATTGCCTAATACTTTTATTTATGACATTGTTTTTATTCAATTTATTATTTTTTTTTTAAACTTGAAATGCAGACAAGAGGACTTGAGGGCCTTCTGGTGACTTGAGATGTGTGTCCTGTGCGCAGGAATGTGGGCTTTATGCTTGATTAAAAGATCACTGCTCGTTGAATGAGACAACTGTCTGCTGAATCCTAGACGCTGACATAGGATTCATTCTTAATTTGGAGAATACAGATCATATTAAATGTGTGTGTTACAGGGATGTAATACCTGTCATGCAACTGTCCCTTAAGAAAAATCATACAGCTGATAAAAGATCTTGGCCATGGTGTTGTTTAAAACAAGAGGAAGGATACAGGACGTGTCTAATCTAAAGGGCTGAGATGGCTCTTGAAGATAACAGACAGTCTGGTTTGTCCTTTAGGCTGGTTGTCTCTGCCTCAGTTTGCCCACCTATGAAATAAATAGGACTAACACTGCTTCTTTAGTAAACAGGTTGAGGCTTTGGGTGTTTTGAGAAGATCTACTGTCTTGAGGTGGAAAGGATTTTGGGAGAGCAAGGTTAAAGCACATAACTGGAAAAAAATGAAAGACCTGTGGGTTTTTTTGTTCTAAATATTTTCTTCCCCTGAAGGTCTGTAATTTTTTCCATTTTATGTAGACTTTCTAACAAAATCATATGTAAAAATGTAAGCTGCTGATTGATTATGCCAGCTGAGAGTTTGTCAGGATGAGACTTATGTATTTGTGCTTCTTTTCTTTCCTACCAGATGCTGATTGTATTCAATAATTATATATACAAAAGAACTTTCATTATAGGATTGTGATTTTTATTTTCTCAGAAGTGTTTAGAGCAGGGTAGCTGTGAGGATCCAGATTGCTTGACACATTTCAGGCTCTGTTTCTCTCTGACCACATGCACATATTATTATTATTAAGATTAAAGAAAAATAATACAGTTTGAGGAAAAAAAATGTATTGATTCTAGAAATCTTGTGGAGAGGCCCATCAAGTTAGTAGGGATGTAACCTAATGCTTATTTTGATTTATTTACTAAAGAAATAGCTTAGTTTGGTTTGGTGGTATGTTGTGGGATTTTTTCCCCCCTTTCATTATGCTACCAGAGTTTATTCCTGCAAATCTGCTTTATGATACCACCAGAAATTGCAAGAAAATGAATACATAAGACTTGGGTGATACAGACCCAAGGAAGACTTGTGCTTAAGATCCTGAAAGCATCTATGCTCAATGCAGAATACTTGTCCTCAAGATCAGTCTTGGAGTTAAAACAGATTCTATCATTTTTAAGAACTATTTTTGGAGCAAATTGCAGATCCTGCTGTGTTTGGCCACCCTGCTGTAATTTTTAGCCTTCAAATTGTCATTTTTTTGTAACAATATCATATGTTCATTTTTAAAACTGATGAAGTATTACCCTAGCAATTCAGCTTTTCTAGAGCTGCCTGTAACAAACTTTCAGCAACAGGGCTGTGGATTTTACCTCAATAATGTGTGAACTTGAAAGTCTATGTGGAAATGTGCAATGTTACGATTATTTGTTGTTGATTTTGTTTTTTATAACAAGAAATGAACAGAAAGGCAGAGAAACCCTAATATCACAACATGCTAGGGAAGAGAATGCATGAAAACACATTTAATTTTTATGGGCAAAGTTAAAGCAGTGTGCCCAGGTAACCAAGAGAGCCAATGGCATCCTGGCCTGTATCAGGAACAGTGTGGCCAGTAGGACAAGGGAGGTTATTCTTCCCCTGTACTCAGCACTGGTCAGGCCACACCTTGAGCCCTGTGTCCAGTTCTGGGCTCCTCAATTCAGGAGAGATGTTGAGGTACTGGAATGTGTCCAGAGAAGGGTGATGAAGCTGGTGAGGGGTCTGGAACACAGACCCTATGAGGAGAGGCTGAGGGAGCTGGGGTTGTTTAGCCTGGAGAAGAGGAGGCTCAGGAGTGACCTCATTGCTGTCTACAACTACCAGAAGGGAGGTTGTAGCCAGCTGGGGGTTGGTCTCTTCTCCCAGGCAACCAGCAATAGAACAAGGGGACACAGTCCCAAGTTGTGCCAGGGGAACTATAGGCTGGATGTTAGGAGGAAGTTCTTCCCAGAGAGAGTGATTGGCATTGGAATGGACTGCCTAGGGAGGTGGTGGAGTCACCATCCCTGGAGGTGTTCAAGAAAAGACTGAATAAGTCACCATGGTCTAGTTGACTGAATAGGGCTGGGTGCTAGGTTGGACTGGATGATCTTGGAGGTCTCTTCTAACCTGGTTGATTCTATGATTCTATAGATAGCATGAATACAGTCAGGCAACTTTTGGCATATATCATGTTTGCAGTTATTCACAAGTACTCTGCATTCACTCAGTTTCGTACTCTATTCTGCCATTAGAGTGACTGGAGTCTGTACTATGTCATAGGTTGTTTATGTTACTTTCAGTCAGTATGCAAAATGTTGGTTACATTGGTGTGTGAATTGAGGGGAACCAAATGAATTGGTTTGCTGTCGAAAACCACATGCAAAGTATGTAGGGTTTTGATTTCTACTTTAGTGGTTCTGTTATCACTGTTGTTTACAGCGAGAGTGGCTTTTTATCTCCCCAGGTTTGTGCTCTATAGACTACATTGCAGTTGAGTTCTTGGTTTTGTGGTTTTTATCTGCATCTTTCAGTCTAGATTCTAGAGTTCTTAATTTTTGCCATTTCAAGTCCCATTGCTAACTAGATCTTTGAGTTAGATAAGCAGAAAAAGTGCTTGAGAACTACTGCAGTGTAAAATCACTCCCCTTGACCGTGGCATGAGCTGGATGGAGACTGAACATCTCTCTCTGAAGAAAGCTACCTAAGGGCAGGTCTGACCTGGAGACTCTTGAGGAGTCTGAAACTGATGAAGGGGGAGCTTTTCCTCATAATTCTGTGCATGTTTAGTATCTGATTGAATTAGGACATAATTTTGATTTTAAAATAATTTAATTACAAACTTCTATAGAAGACTGTTTGAATGTTGCTTACTTTCAGTAACATTTTTGCTTTACATTGCTTATACAATGTACGTACCAAAAAGCAAACGTAAACCTTGAGTTTCCCAACTGGAGGTTGACAAATGAAGGTTTGGAAAGTGAAGAGTTGGTGCTTTTTAAATTTACCAAGCATGAAAACTCTTGTGTCTTTTTATGTTGGAGAGCAGTGGAGACCTCTTCTTGAAGATGAAATGTAATAATTTCTTGCCTTCTTCATGTTCCCAAGATCTTGTACTGTCAGCCATATGATATAAGGGAGAAATGGCACTTCTGCTTGCTCCTGTCAGTAACCTCGGGAAAGTCAGTAGAGCTGGAAGATTCTTTGCACCCAAAAGAAAGCAGAAGCCAGATGTGATGTAGTTGATTCGGCCACTGCCTCCTTTCACCTCCTAATACTCTGTGCAGGGTCCTCCCTAATGGTAGACTTAACTTATCTGGGACAGTGTTTCTCTATGCCTCTCTGTGATTTATTAAACTCTTGATAACAATATTGTACTGGGAACTAAAACTATCAATTAATTATTGGTGATGTTTAATAAAGAACCAGTGGTGCCCTCTAATTTGACCTGCAGTGTGGCCATTAACAGTTTTTAGAAAGCTCTTGTCTTCTGCCTTAAGGTCTCCTGAAAAGTAGAAGAGTCACTCTGTATCTAGTGCAGAGCTGAATTATACTCAGCAAAGCATGGATGATTCTAGAAAAGACATGGGATTCCTTGAAAATATGCTGGGGTCATCACGGTGGCCCACGTATAGTTGAGGCCCAAGGGCTGAGGTGGTACCGGCTGTACTGTGACATAATTTATCTCCTTGTGGTCGGAAAACAAAAGGCTACAGAAAACCAGCAAGAGAATGATTCATCATATTGATAGGCATGAAATTAGTGGCAGCAAGGAGAGGAAACTTCTTGTCTGTTTTATACTATTTTGCTGCATGTCTGTTTTTCAATTTCAGGGGAACTTTTCCTGCTTGAAGCTTTCATTTTCGTTTTACAGCTTGTTGCACTCTGTGGGCATCAGGGCTGTAGTCTGTCAGTGACGTAGCATCACTTTTGTGAGACTGGGAGTATGGTTTATAGGCACAGTAAACACCTTCTGATGGTTCATTCCAATTAATAAGTGTATAACCCCCTGTGTGCTGTAGAAGGTGATTTTTGCTTGATCTTTTGTGATTAGTGGTGAGAAACGTAGTGTTATATATACAAACCCATTTTCTAAATTGCAGACTAGATTTAATTAGCATTATGCACCCACTGCCACCTCATCTACACTTCTCCTGCTAATCTGTCTCCCTGGGACTCCACTGCTCCAAACTACTCGGTGTCTTCAGCCAGCCTTTCTAAATGAATACATCTCTCAGGGAAGCATTCCTTCCTTATCTGTTTGTCTGTGGAAATACCCCCGAATGTTAATTCTGACCACGGGTCCAAGACAAACGTTTTTTATGTTTCAGCTGCTGGCAGCTCTTCTTATAGCTAAAAGTGCAGTGATTTCTGAAGCCTGGTGCTCCAGGACTAGAAACAGGAGTGAGGGGAAGGACCCAGCTTTCCAGCACAACAGTCATCTCGTTTGTTTCGCTCATTTTGGTCACCAGGCTTGGGAAGGCCTGGAGGTTTGATCTGTGGAAGTACTTGGTGATGTTGTAGGAAGTTCTTGCAATGCTTGCTCAGGGAGTCTTGTTTTAACTGGGATCTGCATCAGTCTTTGGGGGAGGAGAATCCACGAATCTGGTTTTCAGTGTTTGTTTTCAGTGTTTGTTTTTAGTGTGTTACCCACTCAGAAAGGCAGCACATTACTCAGCATCTACGTTGCATTTCACATGCCCGCATTTCAAGCAGTTGCCCTTTTTGGTGCCTCTCTTTTTCACTCCCATCTGTTATTTTGGGCAGGGTCAGTCTTTCGCACTCTCTTGTTTGTATAGTACCTAGCACAAAAGGACTCTGTTCTCTGGTGGTGCCTTTGGGCATTGCTGTTAGATAAATAAAAGGGTATAAAGTTTGCATCAAACCTTTTTTGCAACCTATCTTGCACAACCAACTGTCAGTGCCAATCTGTATAACGCAGCGATGTCTCAAGTGCTGGATGGTACTGTATGAAGGATTCATTATGACTTTGTGTTCTGTAACTTCATTATCTTGATGTCAGCCACTCTTGTTTGCAGACTTAGCCATGGTTAGAAACCCTGCCTCCAAACTCTTGCTTTGAACAAATGCGGTTCCTACCAAACGCAACAGTAGCAGTCTTGTTACTTGAGTTAGTTAAATCCAAAGTGAATAATATTTTATGGAGTAATTCCTTACATTTTTTGTTGCTCTGGGAGTAGTGAGAGGAAAAAAAAAAACCAACCAGAATTCCTTCCCTTCTTTTTTTCCCCCTTCATTTCTTTCAAAGTGCTTCCCTAAGCAGTAAAAGCAAGGCCCTATTTAGAATACATGGCTCTGGACAGAAAGTCTGATTCCCTGGAAATGTAAACTATCTCTGTGAGAATGTGCTTTCACTCCCTAAGGAGGTGGTGAATTGAACCTCTTTTTTTGGAGGGGGTAAGACCCAGCATCTGAGAGAAATCAGTTTTATATCAAAAAGGCTCTGGGGTAGAACTGGAGAGAGTTGTGCTCTTCCTATTTGAAGAGAGAAGCTGTCCCTGCTAGCTCAAGGCCAAAGAGTTTTATGAACCTGTCCCAAGGTTCAGCTTTGTTAGATGTCCATCCACATGCTGTGAATGGGACCTACGTAGGTCCTGCAGCTGTGTTTCAAGCAATTACTTCTGCTCTGCAGTAGATATTTGTTCCCTTGGACATGGATAGTTTGTAGAAAAATAATACAAAAGGAGGTATGTGGAGACATCTTTCTCTTCCTTACTCTACTGGTTATTTAATATTTTTCCTTTGAACATTTGCTGGATCTTAGTTGAATTATGCAGGAAGCTACACAAAACAGTGAATGGAGCCAACAGAAGTATTGTGTCTGCCTCAGCCACCTTCTCCTTCCCCCTTCATACTTTGTGTTTGCCGTTGTTTAATTGAGCCAAGATTTAAAAATTATCTGTTGGAGCTTGATTAAACTTAATAAAAACTGAGTGAGTAAAAGACAGCATGGAGTTCTGGGCGTCTTCCCATGTTTAGCTCCTTGAAGTCCTAAGAGTTTTCCAACCTCCTCAGGGGGATACCCTGAGGTAGTGCTTGTTGGGTTTAACAGTTGGAGAAAGCAAGAGCTAAAGAGGCTGTGTTGATTTAACTCTTGACATGAGCTAATGTGGACAGACTTAGGTGTTAAAAGACAATGAACTGCATGTGGGCATTTATCACACAGAGATTGCCAAGGGTGTGACCACCTCCTTGATGGGCATAGTGTGCGCCCGTGCCTTGTCTGGTAGTGTTCCTTTCTTCAGCTGATGAGGAGCAGGGCAGGGGGGTGGGAAAGCCTGAAGCCACCACGCAGCTGGAGTCTGTTAGTGCTGAGAAGTTGACTGAGTACTTGCATGTTTGAAGTATTCAGCGCCTCTGGGACATGCGTGAGGCAATGCTGTTTACTTGTATCTACTTGTTTTCCTGGATAAAACTGCATGTTGTAAGCTTGCATCCGAGGCCACCTCTGTTATTCCTGGGTAGTCTCCAAAAGTATTTGAAGGCGTTTAGAGTCTCCTCTCCCTTGCCCATGATTTCCTCGGTGGAGCACTGCTGCCCTGGCCCGTGCTACGACTTAATTGCTGATCTACACTGAACAAAGCTGTTTGGGCTGGCCACTAGGCACTAGAAAGATGCTCTGCCGTGTTCAGTTAGACTCTCAACCAAGAAAAATGAATCCAGGTAGTGTATTTAGTAACAGGTAGCATCACCTTAATGCTTCTGCACCTGGACAAGTGGGAATATAAAAAAGTACTGTGGGTCTTAAGAAGATCTTGTCTTACCCTCTTCCTGTAACTAGGAGAGCTGACCAACATCATAATCAATAAACTCCATTTTGGAGTTTGTTTTAATTTAACTGGAGTAAAATAAAGCTTACTAGACCTGCCAGTTGATTGTTTCCTCCCAGACTAGTATTTTTATCTGATCTGATTTGCTTAAGCCCCATGACACTTGCAGCGCATTTCCTTTTTCTTCCCTCTTCTTTCCTCCTCTCCAAACACTCCACAAAGCAGCCTCAAGAGCAGCCTTCTTGAAACACAGGCTGCAAATGCCACCCTGGGCACTTGGGTAATCCTCAGCTTCATCTTCTGCAGAGCTCTGGCTTTCTCTGGGAGAAGAGCTTTCACTTCTTTGACACAGATTGCATTGTACTCTCTTCCAGAAGTACTTGTCTAGGGCACCCCATCGACTTGTGAGAGCAAGGTTCCTTCTTGTTCGAGGTGTTACTGCCAAGGGTTTAGTGACTGGTGTAATTCAGACTTTGTCTGAGAGTTGCCTCTGTGCTTTCCCTTCGGATAAGATATAATTTCTACTCAAAACCCCTTACATGACTTGTTTCCTGCCCTCCCACCCTTAAATTGTCTTAGGCTCATTCTGTTAATCATTTCAGAGTGGTGTTCCTGCCTGTTGCCCACCCCTTTTTGTAACATACACATACAAAACCATCTGGAAAGTACCACAGTTCCTCGAATTCGTTTTCCAGTGTGCTCCCTTTAGGTTCAGCAAATGGAACATCCAGGAGGCAACATTTTTTGCAGACTAAATCTCAGGTATGGGGATGACATAAATGTGAAAGTCTTAAAAGCCAGTAAAATAAACTCCCAAACAAGAGTCCATCAGAGCAGGGATAGTGCAGAAGTAAAGCACATTTTTATTATTTGATTGGCAGAGCAGAAAACTCCAACCTTTTATTTTCCCCACTTTGTTGTTTCACAAAAGGGTATAACTGGCCCTCTCCTGATCTGTTCCTATCTGGTTCCTGAAATGGGTGGATTCTCTTCTTGCCTCCCATCCTCCTCCCCTTCTGAGTCATGAATGTTGATTTGGGCAGCTCATTGCCAGCTGAGATCCAGCAATTCTTTGAATTGAAGTGGTTATTTTTACAGTGGGTTAGTGTGGTGGGGTGTTTTTTTTTCCCCTTCTCCCCCTTTTCCTCTCTGTTAGGCCAGCCTGTGCAATGTGTTTCTTGAAGTCAACAGCTGAATCTTTTAAATTACACCCTCTTGTCTTTCTTCTGCTCTTTCTTTCTCCCTCCTACTTTGGCTGCAGAGTGTGCTGAAGGGGCGGAAAACAAGTTTGGCATCCACATGGTAGAGAGGGCTGATTAGTTCCTAAAAGAAGCAGCAAGTTGATTGCTTGCAGAGATGATGTAAGCCATTGCTCTGGGGTACATCAGGTTGGATTTTTCATGCTTTATCTTATAAAGCCTAAATTAACAGCTGGTTTGGTTTGAGTTCTCCGGGATCTGACTAAAGGATTACAATCCATTCTCAAGTGAGTCAATCTAGTTTAATTTATTTCAGGTCTATCAAAAAAGATCAATGAAAGCTCTTTTGAAAGTAAAGCTATAATCGGCCTGTGTACTTAGATGTCACTATTGTTGTGTTTGCTTTGCTTCTCCGATGGAGAAATGTTCAGGCTGCAGCTAAGACGGTACTGCAATGATGTTGTTTTAAGAAAACAAAGAGTTTTTGGAAGGTTACTTGTGTTTTGAGAACTGTTGCAGCCCTGCATATTTGTCTAGCCAAGTCTGCTTGTGTGTTTTTTGAATCCTTGAACTTGAGACTGTACTTGAACTGGGCAGGATCGTGGTTTAGTGGTTAAAAAATACAAGTAGGAGTTAGGAATCCAGATTCCTCTGCTGATTGCTAGACCTAAGACATGACCTCAGGCATCTCCTTTAATTGCTGTTTGTCTCAGTTTCCCCATCTCTACAATAGGAACATCAGCATTCAAATGTTCTAGTGATCTAGACACAAAGTAGCTTGTGTTTACATAAGGGTGCAATTTAGAAATCAGCATATTCAACTGAGTGCAGCTCTCTGTACACTGCGTTAAATCAGTGGTCTATACTGTTGTCTTCATGTGTGTAGAGCTGGAAGTGACAGCGCAGCTAATGCTAAACTGAGTTTTTGGCTTGATAGACTGACTAATCAGATTTCAGGAAGCCAAGTTGCCGCAGCCTCAGGAATCAAAGTACTGAACTGGTATAAAACCTTTACCAGTTTCTGGGTTTGGTTGTGTGTTTTCTTTTTTTCAACATCTTTTGGAGCCGAAGTGTCCTGGCAGACTTCATGCCAGATCAAGTACCAGCTGGCCTCCTGCCACTGACATACAAACTCCTGTACTATGGTCTCTTGTTAATTTGACAAGAACATAATTGAGTGCCCACACCCTAACTGTATAGATGTTGGATGATCTGGTGCTGTAGACATGTGATAAACATCATGGAAATGTGGCCTAATTTTAGCAATTGCACAAGAGTTTGTGTGAGTTTGGTTTAATTAATTTCAGAAGTGATTTTTTAAGGTGCTCACTTCTGCAGTCGAGGTGGAAGCATGGCATAAAAAGTTAGAAAAACACACTGTGGTGGCTTCAGGTAGAGTTTGCTCACCTCAGTTCTGCATTTCCTTCATTGCATGGACTGCATGTGAAGTTGTTCACTTAGTGGCCTGTAGCTGGGACTCTCTGATACCCAGTGATGTGCTTGCTGGACCTTTGGGAAGGACAGGTGGCTCTGTTGGCTCGTCTGCCATGCAACATTAGATGTGCTCCACTAGTGGAGAAACCCATTACAGTAGACCAGCTGGCTCTTGCCACCAGTCATAGAATGGTTGAGGTTGGAAGAGACCTCAAAGATCATCTAGTCCCAAACCTCGACCATAGGCAGGGACACCTCCGTATGACTAGAACAGGCCACTCAAGGCCTCATCCAACCTGGCCTTGAACACCTCCAGGGAGGGAGCAGCCACAGCCTCCCTGGGCAACCTGTGCTAGTGTCTCACCACCCTCACTGCAAAGAACTTCTTCCCATCATCTAGTCTAAATCTCCCCTCTGCCAGTTTAAACCCATTACTCCTTGTCCTGTCATCACAAGACCTTGTCAGTAGTCCCTCCCCAGGCCTCCTGGAGGCCCCCTTCAGATACTGGAAGGCCACTGCCAGGTCTCCTCAAAGCCTTCTCTTCTCCAGGCTGCAGAGCCCCAACTCTCTCAGCCTGTCCTCATAGCAGAGCTGCGCCAGCCCTCTGAGCATCTTCGCGGCCTCCTCTGAACTCACTCCAACAGTTTGATATCCTTCTTGTGTTGGGGGCTTTAGAACTGTACACAGTATTCCAGGTGGAGTCTCAGAAGAGCAAAGGGGGGAGAATCACCTCCCTTGTCCCCCAGTACCTCCCATTGACCTCTGTGAAAGCTTGAGAGAGGATATTGGAAGTCAGACATTAGGAAGCAATACTTTGCAAAGTAGAATAGTGTCTTGCAAATCTCTTGAGCAGAAGAGATGTTTGAATGGTAAAGTATTTAGTGTGTGGTGCATTTTCTTTCAAGCAGGGATTGTCTTCAGCTGTTTTGTGATTTGAGTAAGCCATATCTTGTTCGCTTTTACCTTTCCTCTACTTCAAATTTAAGAAACAATAATTAAACAAACAAACAAACAACCAAATTGAATTCCCCAATAAGTTGGTAGGTTCCTGAACTCACGTGCATATTTGTCTTCCTCGCGTTGTTCTTATCTGCATTTTTTAATGTAACTATGAGTTAAAGTACATGACTGTATTTTCAGTTGCCAAGTATGAACTACTAGTAACAGTTTTGGTTGGCACCTTTGTGATGGAAGTCTCAGAGATGGCATCGCCTGCTTCAGGTCCACGTGACAAATCTCTGCTATGACCTGTTCGGGTTTTTACTTAAGAAAAGCTTCTATATATTGTATATATTAAATATGAGGAGGAAAAAAATGATGTAAGTTCCTTTTATGTACCACCTGGCTGTTTGAGTCCTTTTTGTTCTAGTCCACTTCCCAGCTACCAAGTAGTTCTCCTACCTGAATGATTGAAATGACTGCCACTCCTCTTGCAGATAAAGAGTAATTTGAAGATCTTCTCTCTGCTTCTTTTAAGAGCTTGCCGTTCTTCAGGCAAGCTGCTCTGCCATGTAGGGACTTAAAAAGAAGCAGCAGCAGACAGGCACTTGCAGACTGAATATGGGATTCTTAGAGCAGCTTAGTGTAACTTATTTATTTATTAAAAATAGCATTCATCATACCGAGACAGGTCAGTCAGGATGCCACTTGTCACATCATTAGATGGTAAAACTGGGTGTTGATCAGCCTGTGTCCTCCTCTGTGAGTTTTGTCTGTCCTTGAAATACTTTGTTCTCCTTCTGGAGATAGATGCAGCTGTGTTTTTCTCACCTGAGCATTATTCTTTGGAACATGATTATTAGTCTGGTGATAATTTTCCAGTAGCTGTTTATTCGATATGGTGAGGGTTACCTGGTATTGGAGGTGTGAAGACTGTATGTATTCTCTGTTGGCAAAATGAAGACTACAACAGTAGTTACCGACAAATATTTTCTACCCTATTTAAAATCAGACTAACAATTAATGAGTAACTTCCCATTCCATATAGGAACTTTCTCCTGTAAAGCCTCTTGGTGAAGTCTCTCTTTTTAAAAGCCAAGTTGCTAGGATTGCCTCCTTTTGATCCCCTCCTGCACCTGAACCTGTTGTAATGTCACACTCCCCATCCCCTCCCCCTGAAACTCTTACCTGGATTAGAAAAAAAACCTGCACAAGAAGAAAGGAGGTTCAGAGTAAATGCTAATAATTGTGCATGTAATGTAATTGGAAGCGTTTCATTGACATGCTTATGTGAGCTGCTGCTTCATCTTAGTGCTTGACTGTACCACTAGAGTTGCATTTAGCTTCTTGTGGCTGCTCTTTGATGCAGGTAGGCCATATTATAAATAGGCTTGTTGCTATGGTGAAAATAGGAGTCCTTGTCTGCCTAGTGTAACCTTTCCTACCATCCTGGACATGGTAATATATTTTTTTCCTTCCTTGATTTGAATATGCTGTAGTGTTGTGCTTTAGAGACAGAGATTTCAGTTGATGAGTTAGGTTAGAGGGCAGTTCTTTCAAGGTGTCTTCAGGAAGTTGTGGGTGGTTTTTGAGGGTTGAGGGGAGAGAATGGAAATCTCTTTTGTGATGACTCAGCACTGTGGAGAGGTCTGCCAGCTTCTCTCCCCACCCTGGCCCCACATCTTCAGGGAGAGAGATGAAAAAGCTTTCCCCTGCTCTTTCCGTTACATGGCTTCTCTCAGTTATTTTTACAAGGTTAATGCATTGTGCTCAGAGTTTGCATTGTTGTGCCAATAAAACTTTAATAATGATGATAAGATTGACACATGCATGGCCAGAAGATGAATCTTTGAGATTTACTTCAGAAAGCAAGGTGTGTGCTTGTCAGCTGCCTGCAAGGTCCAAGGACTGTTGAGGCTCATTTCCAAGGCTTCGGGAAGGGAGTGCTCTTCAGGGCTGATGGCTATAAAAGCTGAAGATGGCTGTGCCTGTCCATTAATCTGTTGAACTCATTGTTCTCCCTATCTCCATTTTATTTTGTTATTATGCTCCGTTTTGTGCAGAAGGAACTGGAAAAATCAAGTGTGACTATAGGCTTTGTGAGGCAGCAAGCTCTCAAGGAAAAGGGAGAAAAAAGGACAAGACTCTTCTTTCTGCTGCTCTTGCTGTCAAGGACAGCAGTGGCTGCAGTCGCCACACAGCTCGCCTGTGTGTGCAGGTACCCCTGGGGCAGGATGGCTGCAGAAACACCCGAGCCTTGCTCTGTCTTGATCCAGGTACATGCTGTGGTGGTTGCACTGCTTCATGTTGTCCTCCAGCCCCTGTCCCTTGTGCTGCTGGGGATTGGCTCAGCTGAAAACCCACCGCTGAGAACCCACAGCTTTTGACTCTTGACCTTCTGCTTAAGGTTTGAAATAACCCACTCCCCATACCATCTACCTTCTCTTTAACTTCCCAGCAATGAGTCCCTTTCTTATTTAAGTGTATTTCTCACAACTGCTCTGAAGTCTTGGAAGAGGGAAAACTGTCTGTGCTTAATTCAAGTTCATTTTTTTCCTCCCTGTGACTTCTGTTAGTATTTTAAAATTGAGATTATGAATCTTATTTTTTAAAAGAAAAAAAGGAAGAAAGGCTATGTCATCCTTGAACTTTTCTAGGGAAGTTCACTTGTAGTTGAAAATGAAACCAAGGGCCAGGGTATAGGAAATCCCATGCTCCTAATTTTAGGGAATCTGAATTAGAGAAGTTCGTATTTCTGCCCCTTGAAATGCTTCTTAGGCATATTCTTTTACACCTTGGCCTTGTGCGTAAGAGGTTTGTTTCCCTCTTCATGTGTTCACCCAAAAAAGCAGCAAATCACTACAAGTGTAGGGGTGGCATCAGAGGAGTGGGAGGGCTGTGACTAGCTTGTTTGCCGCTGTTGAAAAGCAACCCGCAGAAAAATGAATGCCATGTGTTGGAGGAAAGTCCAGCACTTCATCATGAACTAGTCCCCAGTAATTTAGACTTGGGACTTCTCTCTGCTTTCCTTTTTCTTGCCCATTTTATTATCAAAGTGTACAGGTAAATATACCTTCAGCAGATGTTGGTCTCTTCCCTTTTGTTTTCTCAGTGGCCCAGGAGCATATTTTTGGAGAATCACCCTCTCTCAGTATGGGCCCTGTTGGCCCCCATGGTTCTGTCCATGGATATAGCGAGCCCCCCCATGAAGCAGCTTTATCCACAGTACTGTCTCTCCATCTCAGAGCATTGGGGAAGAAGGACAATTACATGATGGGAAGAGGATGTGGGTTGGGATGGAGCAGGTGAACGAGATCGTGGATGAAAAGGTGTTGTGTTCTCTGCTCCTCCCTGCCAGCATCCTGCTTTTTGTGCTGACAGGGCTTCACGAAGGGGCTACACTGCTGCAGGTTGTTTCAATAGCTAAAAAAGGAGTAAACCAAGGGCTAATTTGGGTGAATGACCTGCCTGTCCAAGCAAGTGTAGTTTAATTTAGAAGTTTTAAACTGGCCCTGTTATCAGCTAATATTAGTGGTTTGTGTGACCTGACCTGTTACGTTTGTGACCCGAGCAAGGAGCGCAGGGGGAGCAGTGCTGAATGGGACTGCTGTACTTAAGTCTATTTTTCTCCCGGACTCAGAAACAGGACAATATCCCAGAATAGCAAGTAGTGGGGAAGTCATGCTAGAGTGGGGACAGCCTGCCATGCTCAATGTGGCTGTAGTGCTGCCTCCTCTGCAGGATGTAGACCTGAGACCCTGCTCGTTTGACATCACTGATCCTGCAGGCTACTGCGTGTCACCTTTGATGCTGGTATGTCTCCTGTACTGGCGGATCTCCAAATCTGCCTGCTGCTGTTAGGACTCTTGCTTTTTCCTGAAGCCCTATGGGGAGACCAAGAGGCCTTTGCAGCACTACAGAACATCAACCCACCACAGGAGCTAGACTGGAGGTGGCGTGGGGTGATGCATGTGACTGAGAACTGTGCTGTGAGATCTATTTTCAGCTCTGCCACAAACTTCCCGTTTAATTTTTGGACCAAATTACTCAAGCTTCCACTCCCCTGTCCTGTGCAAAACGAGGCTGAGTGTACTTTCTGCATGGGAATAATCTTTAAATAGACCTTTGCTTAGAGAGCACTGTGGGTGGCAGGTTGCTGGATGGGTACAAGACAATATCAAAGTATGACTGGAGAAGGAGATCATGCTGTAAGAAAATTTAAACAAAATAAATCAAAGTGCTATATAGCTTTTTCTCTTTTTTTTTTTAAAGTGAAAAAGTCTTCCAAGTCTTCCATGCCTGGCTTTTCATCACGAGGCAAAAAAACGAGCATAGGATGACTGGCAAAGAAAAGTTACTACAGCTGTTTTTTGAGTATGGAAATGTTGAGAGGATGAGGAGGGAAGGGCTTTGGCAGGTTGAGTGATCATTCTGTTCAGGTCTGGTCACTTTCCCCAGCTGAGTGAACTCAGACTTTCCTGACTTCCATCAATCCAGGTGACATTGACAGTGAAGTTAAATCCATGCCTTGGTCAAAGAGGAAACTTCTGCTCACCGGTTAAATACTCTGCGTTTCCAAAATCCCAGCTGCTTGCACCTTCGTATTAGTAATTCCAACTGCACAAGCACAAGATGGATCATTGGGTACCTCAGTTCCTGCTCTCACACTTGAGTAGGTTTTGATTTGAGAGGCAACAACTGAGTTGTTTCTTCACCAACTCCAGTGTAGCAGCCCATTTGCTGTGTGTTGCAGTTGGATAGATTTGGTGAGTCTTGATTGCTACACACTGGAGTACAGTCAAGCATGTGAGAAGGACTTTCTTTACATTAGTCATCACATTATTGGCATTTTTGACCTAAATGCTTGTGATTTCACACTGGGAAAAAGAGAGACACAGACCCAGTTAAATTACATGATTAGCTTTGTTACTGGCTACCCTGAGGGAGAGGCCAACAAAATATTTTTTTCTTTGTATTTCCAACCTGGGTACAAGCAATACAAATCTTCCTCAGGTTTGCTGTCAGTTACGTGTAGGATGGCTCTTTGCTTCTTTGGGGATATATTTGTGGTGCTGCAGAGAGCCAACAGCAGCCATCAGATAGAATCATAGAATGATTTAGGTTGGAAGGGACCTCAAAGATCATCTAGTTCCAACCTTCTGCCATAGGCAGGGGACACCTCCCGCTAGAACAGGTCGTTCAAGGCCTCATGCAACCTGGCTTTGAACATCTCCAGGGAGGGAGCATCCACAACCTTCCTGGGCAACCTGTTCCAGTGTTTCACCACCCTCACTAAGGAAAGTGTTTTCAAGACGTGGCTTTGGCATATTTGTTGCCTGCATATTTACGTGTTGTATCTGGATGGCCTGTGTGTGATGGTTTCTGGCAAGGTGTGTTTGGCACTATTTGTAAATCAGCTTGGCATTCACCATCTGCCCAAATGGTGTCAAATAAACTATGAGATGGTTGTCGAAGTCCAGTCACTGGAGGAAATTAGGCTAGGTTTTTGGGTGACAATTTGATCATTGGCATTGCTTCTGCCAGAAATGCTGACCATTATTGGAAAGGAGGAATTAATAGAATGGAGTCAGAATGGAAATGAAATCAATTGATGGCATCTGTGAGCAGCCCTGTGATTTGGGGAAATGGCCTTAAAGCTGATGAGGCAGAGTTACAGTGCTAATAACGCCTTTTTCTTTCCCAGTTTTTCACTCCAGAACAACTAACTTTTATGTTCCTTTCCAAAGTGTCTGCTGCTAATGGATTTATCCCCTGATAATAGTCTTAAGTTATTTAGTTTGTCTTCTCTAAGTATATGTAACAACAAACATTTTTTTCTGCCATGTGTTAAGATCTGCTGTGTACCACGGGGGAGCAGAAATAAAAGGTCCTTGCTGTGTTGCTGTGGAACTCTGAAACTCTGCCTGGGAAATGGTAGAAAAGGGTTTGCCTATTCATGAGAGGCTGTGGGGCAGGCTTGCTGAGACTGTTTAGTGAATGTGAGCAAAGTTGATCTTAAGCTGCCAAGGATGCAGTGGTGTGCTGTGTTTGAGTTTTTGTTTTTATTTTCCCCTGTCTCTTCAAAAGTCCTGCTTTGACTAGGGTTTTTGTGTGAAATGCATGAAAATCCCACCTGAGCAGAACTGAACTGGAATGGCCTCATGTTTGTAATAAGGGACATGGAGAATATCCATTTGATTTTTTTGAGATCAGCATTTCTTCATTTTCCCTTTATGAAATCTATGTTTCATAGTATATTGACATCTAAAATGCTTTCCGATATGAAGACGATCCACAATGCTTTTGGTAGCCTTTCTATCCCTGTTTCCTGCTGTGATGATGAGCATTGCCCAGTGTTTCACCTAGTGTGGGGCTTCTGAACCTGAGCTTGTGTTGAGAGGAGACTCTAGAAGGCTAGAAAACTACTTTAAGTACAACAAAAGAGCAAGTCTGAGAAAAGGTGGAATAGGACAGTGGTACCAAGAAGGTACAGGTTTGTTTAGGATTACTATCAGGAGCAGAACCAAGTTTACTAGCTGGGACCCACAGCTGAGTAAAGAGCAGTGGTGCAGGGCTCCGCCAGGGTGCAGTGAAGATGCTTTGCTAAATGTGCGATCTTGGGGTTAGGGATTGAAATCCTATTGCATGGGTAGAAAGCATAAGGGATTATAAAATTTGGCTTTATCTGCAGGATTTCCTTACATGAACATCAGTGTATGCTTAAAATTGATCCATCTATTAATTTTGTTCCTGTAATGTGGCACTGCTCAATTTATAATGGTTCTATAGACCAAGTATTACTTAAAATGATCTCTGATATAGAGGGACCGAAGCAGAAAGCTGCATTAGGAGAAAGAAGAATTGATGGTTCTTTTGCCAAACTAACTTTATGGAAAGTGTTAATTGTTGGGTGTTTCATGAGAGCCATTACCTGGTCCTCTATAGTAAGTTTATAAACAGAATCTGCTCTTACACACTTCCTCACAGTAGGCATTTCATTTAGATACGAAAACCACACTGGGACTAAACAGGAGCAACAATAACAGAAGAAATACAGATGTGTGATTTTTTTTGGGGGGAGGGGATGGATTTTATCAAATTTATTGTCCAAAGTTAGGGGTAAAGTGCTAGAAAGGGACAAATAACTTGCTCTGAGTGGCTTTCCTGATGCAACACCATGGAGGATGGGTCAGTTTTGCACTCATCCATTTTTTAGCGGCTTGAACTTTGTCAGTAAAGCAGCAAATTCTCTGGTCATTCTTTGGAGAGTTCCCACCTTGCAGGCACAGCCTGTCTGTAGTCAGGCATGTGCCTTACAAAGCAAACAGGGGCAGAAGGTTTAGTACTGAGGTTTAGCTTTGAAGCAAACCTTTTTTTCTGCTTCAGGGTTTTGCATCAAGTCACACTCCTTCCTCCCACATTTTTTTTCCTTGCCATCTCATTCTCTTCTTCTAGATTTCTTATCATCACTCTACAGGCTAGCAGCTTCTTTCAGCTTTGCAGCAGAAGAGGGCTTTGTTGCATCCAAGAAGTAAAAAAAGAAAAGAAAACCAAGTCCCAAAACACCCAACCCAAGCCCCAGATCCTGTCCTGATGCTTGCCTTGCTGTAACTGAGGCAGCTCAGTGGCCAGGAGATTGCTGAATGGCTGGAAAACACAGCTATTTTAAGTCTATGGAGGGACCATGTGTGCTGCTGCATCTAAAATTTTTATCATCCCCAGTACAGGTGAAAGGCTTGAATTGCTTGTCCAGCAATGACTATTTTATTTATGTTCTTCCAAGCCCTTAAAACTTCTTTTAGGGTGCATCAGTAGGGAGTTAATAGAAACTCTGAAATAGGGAAAAATGCCTGTGGGTTAAGCAAAAACCTAGTTGACCAACGAGCATAAAGCTGGTACTTAAGTTGGTAGGTCACTTGCTGCAAGAAGAGGAGAATGTGGACTGCTGGACCACAGAGAACATTTCCCAGTGGGAAAGAAGTTATAAACACAATTAGCAGCTCTTAATTTGGGAAGCAGTCTGTGTTTTATTTTACTTGTGTTTGTATATTCTCTAGAAAATGCCTCAAAGATTTACTGCAGTCAACTGTTGTTTTAATATTAGCTCAGCGCATTTATTTGTACATACGAACTACAGTAGCACCTGTATGGGCTGCTATAAAAATAATCACATTCAGGGAGAGTGAAAATATTCAAGGGTTTATTCTCTGTAACTTCCTTTAAAAAAGCCCAGCACACAAAACTTGTCTTCATAGAGAAGTTCCATTGAAGTCCTTTTCAAGGGAAGCATGTTTCATAATTATTTTTCCTATTTAAACAAAATGTACTTTCTTAAAGACATTTTAGTCTTAAGCACCAACATACTGTTTCTACCTTGTTTCTGCTAAATGGGATTATAAGGGATTTAATTCTGTGGGAATTGCTGTGTTGCAGGAGGTGACTCTTTACAGTATGTTAGAGTGAGTGGTACGTGACATGCTCCTCTGCTTCTTGTTACATCCCCTCTGCTCTGACACGGGATTTCCCTCAGTGCTAATACCGGAGTGTCTGGAGCATCTTATATCACACGGGATGGGGAAGCAAGAAGGTGGGCCAGCAATAAAAATGGGACTCGAAGGCTGAGTAGTTAGAAGCAAATTGTATTGATTTATCTTTGCAGGTCTGATGGTTTTGAAAGCCACTTGCTGTGCAGCTTTAAAGCTCTTCCTGCCATATGTGCGGTCAATAAACGCTAGCAACTTGGCCAGCTCTGCTCAGGCACTGCTCTAGCCATGCCTCGCAGCACCTGTGTGACTTGACATACACTGAAACCCGCAGGGCTGCTTCAGCTTAAAAGTTAAGCAAGTGCTTGGGTGGATCAGAAACTAGAGGCACTATGTTAGCTCCTGTCTGAACACAAATGTTGTCTGCCTCTTTAGTAAAATGTTGTCTTTGTCTCCCTTTTCTCCTGTTTCATAGGCCTTTTTCTGTCTTTTTCCAAACAAAGTGATTTTTCTGGTGCAGTGGACAAACTGCAGGTAGTAAGAACTGTGACTTGGAAGTAGAGTATAAAGAAAGAAGGAGAGTAGCTGTTCTAATTGCCATGGAGCACAGAGAGCAAACAGCCTTCAGGAATTTTGGGCAGCCACAGATAGATTGATGTTTATTTACATATTTTTAATTTTTTTTTTTTAAAAGAGTTCTGGAATTCTTAAAATATTAAGACAATTTAGGTGCAGAATTCAGATCTTGGGGCTGTCTCTTTGTAAGCTACCATTTGCTACCCTCCATTTATCACAAGAAGAAACTATTTTGCCAAGATGCTTAATTCTTGAATGGCCCCTCTGCAGGTAGGAGGTATGGAAGATTGGTTTCACTATCTTGTTTTCTTTCTTTCCATCCCAGTTTTGGTAGTTGCTACTTTGGCTGATACACAGATAATTCTAGTTGCCTTTTTTTCCCCACCACCTTCCTTGCGCAGCTCTGTTTTCATCTCTTGTAGCTCTGGAGAACTGGCTTGTTTATTGCTGATAGTGTGACCGATGCCAAGAAATCCTGACTCCTGGTGCATTATTGTGAGGCTGTGACGCAGGGCAGGATCACGCTCCAGATCTAAGTCTTGTTTATTTTGGATCCTTCTCATGCTATGAAGCAGCAACTAGTACTTGACTTCTCACACTGCTCCACTGGCTCCATCGTTTGTGGCTCGGAATCCTGTCATCCCCTTTTCATGTGCTTGCCCAGTCTGGTTGTCTTGTGCTCTGAACCCCCAGGGAGGGCTGGAAAGGGAGCTGAGGGATTCCTCCTCATGACAAAGCTTCACTTCGAGGCTTGCTGATCTTTTTGCATGAGAAACTGTGACTGGAGGGTTATTTTTTTGTTGTGGTTTGTTTGTTTGTTCTCCCCCATAGCTGCTAGAATTGCCTTTTTAAGGATGGAGGAATTGGTCTAGGAATTCATGATGTTACCTGGGACTTGCAGATTCAACGCTCATCTGCGTCCATTACTGTATCGATGATCCAAGCTCATTTATCATTTCACAGTTCAGTGTTGAGGTTTTTTGGTCCCTCCCCATTTTTTTTCTCTGCATATTGCTTGCCCTGTGCAACAGATGTGAGGATATGATCCCACTTCCATTGAAGTCAATAGCCAAATTCCTATCGACTTCACTGACAGCAAGAGTGAGCCTATCTAGGGAGTGAGGATTAGAGCTAAGCAGGAGTAAGTAAAGTACAATAAAATCAGAATATCCTACTTACTGCTTAATGCCATGAATTCTGTTTTGAAGAATTTCTGTTTTGAGTCCCATAGCTTTTTATGCTGGTGAATGCCAAGTGCTGAATTCACAGGGGTGGGAGAGAGGAGGAGCTGACAGGCATAAAACAGTTTTGGTTTCTGGAGCTAGGAGGAACATTGGTAGAAAGGAATGAAAAACAGTCTGCGATTCCTTCATGACCCTGCAGCAAAAGGACTTCAGCTGATGGATGAGGGGCTCAGTTTGGCAGACAGGCTGTGCTGGATCCACTTTTGACCATGTCAACCAAGTGTCACAATCTAAATCTGGAATGCTGTGTGTATTATGGGAATATAAATAAACTCAAAATAAGGCTCAGGAAGGGGAAAATGTTTGGACAGAATCTTAAAAATAATTTAAAAAATCATATATGTATATAAAAAAAAAAATCACCCCCATCCTGTGCCCTGCTAAACACATGACTAAAATAAAAATAATACCAAAAAATCAAACCTCTCAAACAAGCAACAAAAAGCATAAAACAGTCTGAGGAGAGGGAAAACGATTTCTTTCTAGATGTTCTCCTGCAGAACTTTCCTTCCCAAAGACATCCAGAGAGACGGTGGTGAGATAGGGCAAAAGCTGCCTTGCCCCACCCAGCCCCTTCTTCAGTGGCCCCTGTGGCCAGCAGAGATGTGGGAGCTGCATGTCCCCCGGGGACATGCAGTGGCTGTAGGCTTCCCCTCCTGCCCAGGGTGTGGTGACACATGAGGGGGTGTGTGGACTTGGACCCCTGCAGATAGCGGCGTGGCCTTTGGCACTGCCGCCTCTCGGGGCCCCACAAGGAAGAATGGGCTGTTATCCTGGCAGGGCAATATTCTCCACGTTTTACAAGCAGGAAGGCCGAGGCGAAGGGTTTATTTTCATGTGACTCATTCAAACAGGCCAGGAGCCTGTGGCGGATGTGGAAAATCAGTGTCTGACGGAGCCCTGGTCCCGTGTCGTGTCTCCCCGTCCTGCAGCGCTTGCGGGTTTGCGCCGTGTAGGAGCCGGGGACGCTTTTCTCATTAGCGCCGTGCGGTTGGCAGGCGCCTGGCTCTGTGTCTCTGGGCAGCATGTGAGGTGTGGCACTGTGTCAGAAGGGGTGATGGGGGGCTGCTGATTTCTGGGAGCGACCTGCTACTGTGTCAGAAAATGCAGGGAGAGAAACAAGCCCCATTTCTGGGGTCGTGACCCTGGAGAGAAGTGGCGTGTGGATTTTGTTGTGCTTCTTCCTCGTGTCACCACTCTGCTAGGATGCTTTCTTCAGTCGCTTTTTCTTTCTTTTTTCCCCTTCATTCTCTCTTTTGGCCAGGATTTTAACATATATCACAGGCTGGTAGGCTAAGAGCCTGGGACTTCCCCTCACCACACTCAAAGTCTTTGATCTTTTGCTTTGGAGGTAACATCAAAAGAATGGCTGAGAAAGACAGCCAGCGCTGTGAAGTTCAACGTTCAAGTTAATAGCTTGACTGAAGGTTGTGCTGCATTGCTGGAGCCGGAGTAAACAGAGGCGAGTGCACTCATTTCCCAGGGAATGGACCCTAGTGCTGCAGAAGGGCTTCATTTGCATTCCCAATTAATCTAGTCCCAACCAAAGGGCAGGCTTGTAGTTTTATTTTGTTGCTTTTTATATACCTTCCACCCTCAAATTCTTAATGTGCTGGAGGAAGAAGTGGGATGCGTGGTGTGGGGAGTTGCGTTACTTGGTGGTCCCGGTGGCTTGTGGTAGCCACTCAAACACCCTTGAAACCCTGTTCTACAGCTTGCCTGCACTTTGCCATTTCTGGATTTTCATCATTTTCAAAATGACTAACCTAAAGTGTGCTGGCAAACAATTACCTTCTCCCTTCTTTTAGTAATATTAATGATAAAAAGACCAAACCTCTGACCACTCCCTGCCTGAGTGTACAGTGGATAGCATGAACTTCTCTGTAGCATGTTACTGTTGTTTTTTTATGGTCCCCTTCCCATTTCTGTTTGAAGTGCTCATGATGTGTGTGAACAAATGTCTACTCCATTTTTTTTTTCATTGGCATCTTCTGCTATTTTGGTGGCCTGTATTCTGTATGTGTAGGTCACTTTTTTTTTTTCTTACACTAAGAAAAGGTAGAGAATTTTATGTGATTTCACATGCTGGTCCACAGCCTTTCTACATGGTTTGTGGTATGGGGTGGAAGCTGCTGTGCCAGTGTGCAGTAGTTACTAGCTGTAATTTGGCACTGGTGGTAATGATACTGGAATCAGAGTTTCTGAGGAGCACTGAGGACTCCATCAGCTTCATGAAGGTGCCTGACACTTGTGGATGAATTGGCCTCCTGATATATTATGTTTACAAGTTTGTAATATAATCATAATGTAAGACTGAGAGGATACAACCCTGCAGTGAATTTTGGTGTGTGTGTGTGTGCATGATTGATGTTAAACTCCATAGTAAAGGTCTCTGCTTGTTTTCACATGCGTTTGTATGTGTGATACGCTAAGGACACTGACAGTCCACAGACAGAGGCATATTCATCCTGCAACAAAATAGGAGACCCAGATGAGGAGAAAAGTTAGTGGCATTTATAAACTCTGAGGAGGTCTAAAATTGTTTTGAGAGCGAAAGCACTTTGATATGATTTTGACTTCTGTAAATCTACTTATAGGGACCAATACTTTTTTATTTTATACTTTTGCAAATTTTTGACCTTTTGAGCAAGGCTTTGGTGTGGGTCTTAAATCACTCCCCAGTGCAAGGGATAGGATTCACAAAGAAGCAAAGCCAGTCAAGCACCCAGGTCCTTACAGCTTCTTGGAAAAATCCTGACCTGAATACTTTGCTCTGTTGAGTGAATTAACTGCTCTGAAGTGTGTGGGAGTTCAGGACGTTTGTGCCCTCTCGAGGAAATGTGGAATGCTCTGGCGGGTAATGACCCCACTGGATGAGACCACAGGGTTCTTTCTACAGGGACAGTGAGGCGTGTTAATTTTTGAGCCAATTATCATTCAGAAGCGGTGGCAAAACATCCAGCTCCACGGAATGACAGCCTGAAGCAGGTCTTGCAAGAGCTGCCAATCTTTTCCTGGACGGATGGAAGAGGTAGTGGATGGCTGCATTGAGGTTCTGCCTTTGTCCTTTGCTGTTCTCCTCCTGCTCACTGGATAAATAATTATTTCTCCTGGCTGCCTTTTTTTAAACAGAATGAAACTAATTATTCTGATCAAACCCGTACACAGAGGAATCTTTCTGTAATACTTGAGCTGCCCGTAATAGCTGCCACTGGAAATTTTCCCCAGGAGGGATCACCTAGAGAGTAGGGAGGGAAGGGCAGTTAGTTCCTCCAGGTAACATCCTACAAACTGTATGTTGCAAATCCTGATAATGCTTATGAGGAGGCAGGAGGAAAAGAGTAATAATTTTCAGTAGATTGGCAGCTGTTGTATCAGTGTGTGTTGCTTAATAAGCCTGATGTTACATGTGAGAGGTAAGCTCCTTAGTGGGATCAGGGTGCACTGTAATGACCTTTCTTGTGCAGGTCTGTCGAGATGAAAGGTCCCTCTTGAGGTTAGCAGGTTAGCTGTGTGGCATACAGAAACACCGACTTCAACTTACTGTCCTGTGCAGGTGGCTTTTCAGTCTATTCATGCTTGCCAAAAATCTGTTTAGGAACCTGCTTTTTTCTTCCTCTGATTCCACATAGGACAGATTTGACTTGGAAATAGAAGAGAAACGCTGCCTCATGATTTTTAAAATAAATAAGCTGTTGCCATGAAAGGGAGCTCATTGATCCTTGCTTGATTCGTTTATAATTACCCTGCCACGCAGTCATCCTACCTCATCTGTTAAAACTCAGATGCCTCTCGGAACCCCAGCAGACAGCTAAAGTGGCTCGTTGTGTCCTTCCCCACGCCAGTCCTTTCAGCATTAAGGACTTGTAAGCGTCCACGATGAAATTCTAAAGCGCGGTGAGATGGGAGCCTTTGCTTGCCTGGCTGTTCGGTAAATACGTCGTGTCTCATGGATGTGCCCTCAGGCTCTGAAACCTGAGGCCTGCCCACATCTTGAGTTCTACTTTCCTCCTTGCAAAGTGCCTCTGGCTAGTGGAGCTGTCGATGCAGCCCCTTCCCACCCTCCCCCCCGCCCCAGCCCGGCGAAGAAAAACACTTTTTTTCCCGTTTAAAGACAGCAGTAACAAACCTCGAATAGCTGCTGTTGTTTTGGCACTTGTAGGTAAGGCTAAAACGGGTGCAGGGCACTCAGAGCAGGCCTGCAGAAGTCGTACTGCCACCAGGTTGGCCACGACTCTCCCAGCAAGTCTGTGGCGGGGCTGTGCCCCCGTCTCTGCCCCACGCCTTTGTGGGGACCACCCTGTCCCCTCTGGGTCCCAGTGCCTAGGTTGGGCCCTTGGCATTTGAGGAGCCATCCCATAGGTGAGTGCTTTCTTGCAGGCTGGCTCCTGGGTGGTCCAGGGCTGGGCTGTCGTTGCCCGAAGCCCTTTCCGAGGGTGTCCTGTGTGTGCATGTTGCACCCCCGCCCAGATCTCACCCTCATGGGAAGGCGAAGTGTGAGCTGGTGCCGGACTCCTGTGATTTGGTAGTAAATAGGCTGCCCTGTGCTGGCATGGGGAGGGTGAACTGTACATCTCCGTTTTGTCTTTCCTTCTGGTGTTTCTCAGCTCAGGGCAGATTCCAGAGGTGTCCCCTCTTATTCAGGCCTTGGCATCCTTCTCTATCAGTGGTTGAGCCAGGGACGTACCCAGTTCTAAGGAGACTCCTCCTATCAGGAGCAAAGCATTTGCTAATGATACCAGAGTGATGGGGTTGAAGCAATTCTGTGTTTAACTGTATAAATCTGGCTCACCATTCTTGGAGGAGATTTCACTCCTATTGCAAGGCCAAATATGTGTCTGCTTTCTGGCTTTTTAAAGTGGAGGTTGTTTTTCTAGTACCTATTTAGTACCATTATTATTTTCCCCTCCTTGCATATTCATATTGAGAGAGAGAGAACATAATATACATAGGCAGGCTTCAAAAAAACCAAACCCACTCAATGTTCCCAAACCACAGTCCTTTTAAATAAATAAATAAATAAGTAGAGTTGCCTTGTGGGCCAGCCAGTTCAAAATGTCTGCACTATATTTAGCAACAAGAGCAACATTTTTGGCTATTTACAGATTTATAGGCTCGGAGCTGCTCTGACGACTTCTTTGTTTTAACTCTGGGGCTGTGGCATGAAAGTGTGACAAATGCAAAAGTGAGGAGGGGAGCTTGGGTGTGTTTTGTCTACTTTGGGAGCTCAGGCTGTGCTCCCTGGGGCCATGAGTTTAGGTGTTAGGATTACTGGGGAAAAGCAACCCTCTCCTCCAAAACAAACCTCTTCTGCAACCAGATAATTTGGCACGTGGGGCTGAGTCCTCCAGGACATGAACTATTGCAGAGCTGCTGATACCCTTTTCCCTGGGACCAGTGCTCCCTTCCAGCCAGCATTTATACACACGTTTGGGTTTTTTTTTTTAATTGCCATTTATTTATTTGCATCTACCCTCTTTTCTCCTTACTTTTTGAGAGGAAAAATGCAGGTTCATGCATGTTGCATTTTTCCCTAAGCAGAAGAAGATACTTTTTTCTTTCTCCTATGGATGTATGATCTCGGTTTGCAGTTTAAAAAAGTGGCCTTTTTTTTGGCTTCTTCTCCCCCACAAATTCATTAAAACAAAAAAGGTGATTTTGTGTTAGAGCATTGTGCTACTTGACTTTTATTTCCAGCCACTTCAGCTCAGGAACTGGACATGCCCCTGTATAGTTGGTTTGTCTGAGAAAAAAATATCTCTATGAATAATAATAACTGCCCCCCACATGTCTTCAAAACTCCTAATAGTGTATTTTATATAAACATACGCCAATAGAATGGAAGTTGCTTGGATTTAATGCATAACCCACTATTACTTGAAAACACAAAATGCATTTCTGGAGGCATGCCATGCTTTTATTTGGATTTCACAGGAGTTGGAATTACTGTCACTGGGATGCCATTTAAATTAATACATAGTGGTGTCAGTTCTGGACCATATTTGTTTTAAAAGATTTTCTGTCTGCATTGCCTTTAAGAAAAAAAAAAGATTTTATTTGTTCTTGGGTAAGAGTTTGTGTGGTTGACAATTCAACTAAGGGTATTTTAAAAATACTTCGTTTAAATACCATAAATACATACTGCATTGTTTTGGTGGTGCTGGAGGAAACCAGAAGATAAATACACAGAGTGACTGCCCAGGAACAAGAGGTGACAGTACAGATTTAGCAAATACATTCATTTGGTTGTTTTTTTTTGCTTTCGGCCCAAATGATTCACCAGGTCGTCTGCCTAAATGTAATTCCTCCTACTTAACCAGCATCCAGCTTTGTCTGTGGGCAGATGGAGTGTCTTTTCCATGGGTACCTGAAGGCAAGCCTTCATCTTTTCCTCTTCTGATAGACAATTGAGCCATCCCGCTTGCATCTGGGAGGAGAATGGGTGCAAGCAGTCTTGCTGACCCCATGGACTAACGCCATCAGAGAAGCGAATAGGAGGATTATTGATAGGGGAAACAACTGGTGCCGGATCCTGGGAGGTAACGTTTCTTTCCCAGCTCTCTAGGAGGGATTTGGAAAGAGCTGTAATCCTGGGTTAGGAGTAATTTGTTACAGCAAGATGATACTTGAGTGGCAGGAGGATTCTGGCGGAGGCAGTGGAGGCAGCGAGAGGGTTTTATTGAGAGGAGTAGCTGGTCTTGCAGAAGGTCAGCCTGACACAAATCCTACCCCAGCCCACAAATTTTGTTTCTCAGCCAGCACAATTAGCTGAGGGGACTCTCAGGCTCTTTTACATCTTTCAAAGACATCTCCATGCATCTGAGCTAAAAGACTACAGCAAAGGAATGTGGACCAGGATATGATGTAGTGGAAAGTATTTTTTATTTCATTTTTCCAAAGCAGGCTTTCTGAAAAACAAAACAGCCCCAACAGGAACCTTCTCAGCTTCTCTTAGAAGGTCAGAATATGGCTGGTTTCAGTGTTATCTCCAGAACTTTTTCCTGAGGTTGTCTTTAGGTTACATTTTTGAATTAACTTCTTTGGGTTTTTTTGGGTTCTTTTTGTTTAAAAAAAAGAAGAAAAGTTGCCAACCCTGGGGAAAGAGAATTTTGCAAGCTCTTGGTTTTCATGAGGGCCTGAAACCCTTGGAGCCATCTATTCTGCAGTAACCCCCTGTTGCACTGAAGACCTAATAACACATGGAAACCACAAGGGAGGTGACAGGAAATTTGGTATGAAATTTGCTGGGTTTACTAGAGAGTGGCTCCCAGCAGTTCACCCAGAGTTGCTACATCGACAGGAATTTTTGTGGTAGTGATCCGAGTCATGAGTTTCACTTACCCAACAGCGGCAGAAAAGATGACTTTCAGTAAAACCCCATTAGGAGATGTTACAAGAGCAAGCAACAGCTGAGTTCTCCTTTGTGCCAGGATCCTACCTACCTGTGCCTCTCATTTGCAGGTGCTTCATAGAACTGGAGATGAGAATTCGGATCAGGGAGTGAAGAAAACTCAATCCATGTGGTCTGAAAGGCCCCTTTGAGGGGGATGCGCTTTGTTGGGGATCTTTCTCCCATCTTGCCCTGATCATGCATCTGCTGGCTTCTTAAAGCTGGGAATGCTGAGTGCTTTATCAGTCAATCCCCTTTTGGCTCATATTTTTGTAAAGAGAGGTTTGTGGAGTTATGCAGCTCCTCACAGGAGGTATGTGACAAGCCACATAACTTTTATTTGGTCTTGTGGAAGCAGAGCATGGTACTGCCTTGCTGTGTGCTACTGCTGTGCAGTGGCCCTACTGCCACAGCCAACTGTGGCCTTCTCTTCCATCCCTCCACACCATAAGAAACCAAATAGGATGTTTTTGTCCCACCACAAATAGGAAATACTTGGGAGAACAGACTGGGCAGTTGGTAATCTCTCATAGTGGTAACAAGTGATGAAGGCAGGTAGCACTGGTCCAGGATGGAGATGTACAAAGATAGACCTCTGTAGAGGTGACTTCCCTGATGGACATTGCCACCAAGGTACAGACAAAGTCTGGTTAATGCTTCCCATAATCAGGAAGACTTCTAAGTCCCACTGTAGATTCCATGTGATGGAAGAGAGGTGAAGGTCAAATTTGGAGAGCTTCTTCTTACACCACCACACTGTCCTGTGCCACTGTCCTATCTTCTGCAGTATTAAAGCATGACTGCGTTGGTTGATCACAGAATTCTGTTGGTTTGAGTTTGGTTTGTTTGTTTGTGGGTTTTTTTTTTTGTTTCTGTTTGTTTTTAAGAAAAACAAAAACGGAAAGGAAAATGTAGTTTTAGAGCTTAATGCTGTAGTACCTCCCTTACAAAAGAAGTTTTAACAGAGTTGGAAAGTTTTAAGGGAGGCCAGGTTCCCCTGGAGCAGACCTTTTGTTACAATGGAGGTAGTTCAGTTCCGTGGTCTCTGTCTCAAACATGCTGTCAGATATTTTTACTGTCTTTATTTAATGGGGAGGAAAGGAATTATACTTTATAGACCATAAAATGCATTCTTGGACTTCATGCAAACTCTAATTCCCAATTGTTCTCTCACTCTGGAAGACTGCCAGAAAGAGAAATTAAATGTGGGTCTGTACATCGCATTGTTCAGTGTGTCTTGGAGGTTGGTTTAGCTTTTCTGAGTCTTAAGCAAGCTGTATCTCCAGAAAGACTTTGTGGAGATTTCATGACTGCCCCATTTTTTTTTCCAATGGAAACTCTATGCTTGAGTGGAACGGAACAGGTTGCAGAGAAAATCTGGGGAGAGTAGCTCGAAGATGAAGAAGGTTTGGTTTTTGTTAATTTTTTTTTTTTCTGGCTTAAAGTAAGTAGATAAAAACTTTGTTCTTGTTCCTCAACTGAAATTATCCTTTTATTTGTGCCTGTCTTTTGGAACAGTAATTTGTAGACATCCGAATAGCAGGCTGGCCGAGTGCTAATTTGTGCAGTGAGGTCTTTGGAGGCTTTCAAATTAAATGTGTAAAAAGCAGTGGTGCTTTCCCAAGTTCCACCCAGTATCGAGAAGCACCGCCTGCAGTTATTTTTCTGAGATGCCATGTGAACTGGAGAAAGTAATGCTGTACTTCCTCTTGTAAAACTGGAAAAGAATATTTTTAATTCCTGTGGCATCTGATTAGCCTTTACTTCTCTTCATGCTCACTACAAGTATCCTAGAGCTCAGCTGTAGTCTAGCAACCTCACGTTCATTAGAGGCAAACCCTCCTGTTTTATTTCTCTAAAATGGATGCTAAGAATGCCTTTCATCCATGGTAAAATCAATAAATAATTACCTAAATTTGCTTGAATTTCCATAGACAATATTTATGAATGCTTCTGGTTGTTCTCTTTAGCTCTCTGCCATGACAGCCTCCTCTGTGCCCTTATTGCTGCATATAGAAAAGCAGTGTGAGTAGGAGTGACATGTGGCGCTAGTAATGGGATGTAGCTGTTGTATTGCATCTCACTTGGGATGTGGGAGAAGAGCTGTGTGTGCTGCGAGGGCATGGAGCTGGTTACTGGGTCAGGAGAAGGCAAACAAATCTGGTGTGTATGGGATGTTCTCACACCTCCACTGTCTGACTGCTCACTCAAGAGGGAGCTGGAGTTGTTGAGATGTCCACGGGGCTCAATTTCTTTGTGCCTTGTTCCACCCTAAAATGGGCATCCTCTTTGCCCATCACCTTCGATTGCTCTGTACCTTCAGTGAGATGCTTCCAGTTTGCAAGATTTCTGCTTTCATCTCTTTTGAGGTGAACTCAAACTGTTTAATCATTAGCACATTTCTGTAACTTTCAGCCTGTGGAGGGCTCTGTCTTATCCTTTTTTATGCCCTAGCAGCACTTCAGCAATGTGAGAAAGGCACAAGTGAAATATGAAAATGGGCACCTTGAGGTCCCCATTTTCAGGGACTCTTGTCTGTTAGTGGAAGGGAAGAAGACAAGGTCACTGGAGTTCTCGGTAACAGGGAAATTCAAGGCACTAGAAATGTCTTGTTCAGGAATGTATCATAAGATGGTTTGACTGGTGCCGGTGCTGGTGAAGAAGTGGCATTTTAAATTGGAAAGAGGACTTGATGTCCAATGTGCAAGTGTCTCTGCAGGTACACAATAGTTGCCAGTTCTTGTGTGTGTGTAACTTTGCCTCTCTTTGTGTATTTTATTTTAATTATTCATTATTTGCAGTGTTGCAATACTTTTAAGGGTGATACTGCTTAAAAAAAACCCAAACATACATGGAGATACATGTATGTTTTACAATTTCAACCTTTCATTTCTTAAATGCTGTGGGGGAAGTCTTTTGTGTGGAAAGGATCAGTGTCATTGAAACAAGCCTTGCTGCTTTCATTTTGAGCAGCTCCCCTGAGCCTTATCATGGTACATTACATATTCTGTAACAGGGCTGAACATTGTGGGTGGTGTCTGTTACTTCTCATAGAAAAAAATCCAGACATGGCAAATCTGCAAGCAAAAGGAGGTCCTTTTAAAGTTCTCTCAGCAATCCCCTTCAGTTATTTAAAATAAGTCTTTCAGATTTTGCTCTCACATCACACACTTCTACAAACAAGATGATAACTGAAGCCCCCCCCAAAATAAAAGAAAAAAAAAGAGGGTGGGTTAAATTAAGGAATGGAGCAGAAGCTGTGGGTCTACTTTTAAATCCTTAGAGGCTTTGTCTTCTGACTTAAGTGGGGACACTTTCTTTGTATGTACCAAGATGGGAGTCCTCTTGCAACTATTTTTCTTGTCTACAGAGAGCAATTCATGTCTTGTTAAGCTACTTTTCCATTCCTGTTGCCTTCCCTGTAAATCTCAGCCCTCCCATAAGTGTTGCACTCTCCTGTGTTACTACTGGATTGTCTGTGCTAAAACTTGTCTGTCTAGATGCTCCTTAACAAAATGGTTGCTAACTCAATGTTGGAGATACTTCTGAATTGCCAAGTTGGTGTTCAGGTATGTACTTTCCTGTGATCCTGCAATGCTGGCCAAGAAACAACAGCAAAGCTAGGATTATTTCTTCTTGCATGGCGTGTTGGGATCCATGAAGAAACTGCAGACTCTGCAGGTGGAGATATGGTCCCGTAGTTAGGGAGAGGTACTGGAGGCCTGCAGCATCAAGCTGCCTTTAGGAGCCCTGCTTCTGCTTGTTTCAGTTCCTGGGAGCTAATAAGGACCAGCTGCAGGAAACCTGAGCTGGAATGTGTTGTGCAGCTTTCCCTCCATTTAAAAATACAGTGGTTGGGTTTATGAATTAACATGCTGGGGGACATCAGTTGTAGGGCATTCCAGTAGTGAAAACAGTAGTGTGACAAGGGAGCAGTGCCAGCTTGGACACTGGTGCAGGAAACACCTGTGAGCTCTGTGCCATCGTTTCCATTGGGGTTGTACTGCTGCAAGCCTGGTCTCAGCATGGGTGATAACTGTTGGCCTGGAGTAAGGGTTTCCACCAAACTGCTGGTTTTGGATGTGAATTTTAGCTGCTTTTAATCAACCCTGCTGCAAAATCTTGTGAAAGATGTTTATTGTCCCCCCCCCCAGTGCCCAGTTGGGGTGGTATTTGGGGCCATGGGCATGCAGAGCTGCTGTCACTCATGTCCATACTTTGCAAGACTTTCTGGTTGCAGATAGGAGGTGAGGACATTTTGCTCATTGAAATGAAGGGTAAAGGTTTTTTTGTTTTCATTTGGTTTTTTTTGTTCCCCTTTAGAGAAAAGAATCTGGGCTGTTCAAATCATTTGGCTTTTCCCTTGTGCTGACAATTTAACAGCCTTTTTAAAAGCTTTGGTTTCTCTCAAGTACGCTCACCCCATACGTGTTTTAATTTTTGTGCAGAGGCCTGGAGCTTAACAATTATTTTGCTGAAGCTCTCTGAGACTTGCCATAAAAAAAACCCAAAGTTTTAAGACACACACACATACACAAATGCTAATGATCCCCATCAGATCATATTGTTAAATAGGGAATAAAATACTTGTGCCAAGATGACATTATTTTAAAAAATGTTAAAGGCAGGCCAGCAGAGCTCATTTCAACAGTTCTTCTCTGAAAGAATTTGCACAGATTTGTTAGAGTTAATTTGCTGAAAAGTTCAATGTTTGTACAGGCAAGTCCTAATTTCCACACTGAGACACAGAAGCAGGAGAGGAGTGAGCATGTGTCCAGCATTTTCAGGAGCAGGATGGTGGGAACTTCCCTCCCTCCTACCCTTTCCCTCCTGTGCAGGAATGTAAAAGCAGTGTTAGAAGGCTGGGAAAGTCGGCTTTGGATTTTTGTGGACTCTTTGCAAATCAGAGGAACCGTCTGGCTCAAATCTGCATTTAGGGCCAAGAGAAGAGGATTTCCTGCTATTTAGTTGCTTGAGGAAGGAAAGGATTTACCTCTCCGTTGTAACAGGACTTAATTTTTCTTCTCTTTAAAAAGGTTATCGCAGCATCGAGCAGCAGGTAGTAAACCTGCAAACGATCCCGCCTGCCTCCCTCATCCTACTCCCTCCCCACGCCATGGTGTGACTCCCTCCTCTGCCCAAGCATCTTCCCATCCCAGCTCCCAGCCCCGGCTTGGTGGTGTCTCCCTCCATCGTGAAAGAGAGAGTTAGGGAGTGGGCGGCCGCTGCGACGTCGCTGCCTCACCCGGCCTGCCATCTGGATCCAGTTAGCTCTCTCGGCAGTAGGGCTGAGTCTCATTTCCTCCAACCAGTAATGTTATATAGGCAGTGATCCTGTTCTGCCCTAACATAATTGAAAATTATGTGTATTGTAGACTCGCAGCGCTGAAATGTAGACTCGTAAAAATCTGTGGCTCAGGTAGCCTGTGGAGATTGAATTTGGCACACAATGAAGCTTTTATGTAAAGTAAGAATTATAAACCACCACATCAATATTGTGTTACAGGCATGACAATTCTTGGATGAGGAGGCCTTGAGTCAGGCTCGTCACCTTAAACAATGCTAATATTTCATACTTTATCAACGGGGCTGGTGTTTTGAAGCCAGCAAATTGGACTTTTCTTTCTTTTGCAGAAGTCCTGCTGGCAAAGCTGTAGATTTGTTGGCTTGAGGCAGGCGTTGGCTGTGGGCTCTGGCCCTCTGTGTTTATCTGATGGACAGAACACCTCGCTATTGACGGGGCTAGTATGCTGCTCTGGATCTTAGCCACTTGTGGTAGTTGGTTTATTGACTCTTGTCTGTTACTGCTTTCCATGGGGACTGTTTATTTTCCTTTTTTCCCCCTCTGCTGGTCTGTTATCCACTGTTGGAAAGGCAAGCTGGTCATGTGTGTGCTGGTGTGCAAGACTGAGCATTCTGGATTTGGACCATTGCTTCAAGGCTCCATGTGCATGTCAAAGAAGAGAAGCAGCTTTAGCTATGTTTTTTAACCTTTACACTGTAAGACTTCTTGGATCCGCTCTGGCAGTAGTAGGTAAGAGTTTGGACTCTCAGTAAAAGTCCTTCTAAGGGTTTTAAAATCAGAAAATCAAATTGGCAGGAAGATCTCCTGCAAGTTTCATCTTGCGTTTCGGCTGGTCAGTCTGTGGGAGCACCTGTGCTGAGAGTATGGGCTCTTAGGAGATGGAGGTGGAGCAAGACCAACCATGCCTTCTTGCTCTGTTTCTTCTAAGGGAATTTATTGCTAGTGAAAACCAGCAGAGCTGACAATCCTGAAGGCTTTGTAATCCCTGCAATAGTTACTGACTGGAAGGAGTGTGATGTGAACTTGCTCATGGCTGTTGTGCCAGTGCCTCTCAGGTCCGCCTTTAGGGCGGTCTCAGGGAAACCTACGTGTTCCTTGGCCTGCCTTTCAGGACATCTGCTGACTTGTGCTCCTTTGTAGGTTGTTATGGTTGTGGGAATATTCCATGGTTGCATGTGACCACGGAAAAATGAGAGCGGTTGGTTTATTTTGGTGGGTGAAGGCTTAGTGGTCATTTTCTGAAACACCACCAGTCAAGCTGGCAGGTTCTTGTAAGTGCTTTAGCTGTGGCGGCAGTAACTTCACACTCACAAATGGTTGTGGAATTTGAAACAGAGTCATGTACCATGAGGCACGTATCCTGTGGGGACGTTTTCCTTGGAAGAAGAGGAAAATACTTCAGTGGCTGACTGAAAAACCTGGGGAAGGTGGTGGTAGCTGTGACCCATCAGGAGCCATTCTGCAAATCCATATGCTTCTTTATGTGGTGGGTTTGTGATCACTAAGACAACTGGTGGACTTCTGAAAGTGTAGCAGTCTACTTGTTTAACAGTGCCATCTGTAAATGTGAAGTGTGTCAAATTTCCCTTCAAGTTAAGAACTCTCCATTGGCTTAGGCTTTGGGTTAATTTTCTGCACACTAGGGCTGCATTTTTAACCACTTTTTTGAAACCAGAAAGGGTTAGAAAGTTACTTTAACATAATCTCAACTTAAAAAAATTATGTTGTGGTCACCTATGTGGAAGAGTAGGGATTTGATTCAAGTGATCAAATATCTGGAGACTTACAATTGAGTCATAAAAGTTAGAAATTATCACTTATGTTGGGCTAGTTCTGGCTTGTTTGGATTTTATTTCTTGTTTTCAAGAAGTGCTGAAACATTTTGGTCCACATTGCACAAATCCCAAATGTGAAGATGAATAAAAACAAGACTTCTTGGAACTTGATGAACCCACTTGGGGCACAAATCCAGAGTATGAATTTGTTTATTTGCATTCCAGTAGCTCAGAAACCTCAGTCCCTCCAAGCGATGGGAATTGGTAATGCATCCTTCTTCTGCTAACTCTTGCTTTTGGTCACCTCTGTGCCTGGGATCTTGCAGCAAACAGGCCATGCATGCTAGCAAATGTTTTGCATACATGGGTAAATGTGATAGCGACGTGCTGAAAGCATGGAACCAGATCTACTTCCTGCCTCCGTGGAGATTAAGATACGGCTTCCGCTGCTTGCCTGATGTGGCAGGGGTTGTTTGTGTGTGGTTCTTCTTCAAGATTACAAAAAAGGAGGAAAGGGTAAACATAACTCTTTCTCTAGGTGATTTCTAGGAATAGATCTGCTAGGTCAACCAGAGCCTAAGGCTAAATAGGGTCTTTAGGGTCTTCTGCAGTGGCGTGGTCTATGTGTACAGCTTAGTTCTGGGAGGTGGATGAAGGTATGTGGCAGTATGCATTTCTTTCAGCATGATACAGAGCTTTTAGAGATCATGCATTAAACAGTATGCCTAATTAACACAGTGCAGTACCATGTGGAGAGGAAAACTTGGGCTGAGTTATATTTAGATGTGCCGTGCGGAAGTATTTGGGCTGGGGGGTGAGTGTCAGGTGGATGGGACCAAGCTCTTTTTGGTGGTCAGCAGCAGTAAGACAAGGAGCAACAGCTACAAACCGGAACACAGAAAGCTTCACCTCAACACGAGGAGAGACTTCTTTATAGTGAGGATGACAGAGCACTGGAACAGGCTGCCCAGAGAGGTCGTGGAGTCTCCTTCTCTGGAGACTTTCAAAACCCACCTGAATGCATTCCTGTATGAACTACCCTAGGGATTCCTCCCTTGGCAGGAGGGTTGGACTTGATCTCTGCAGGTCCATTCCAACCTCTAAGGTTCTGTGATTCTGTTTCCTCTGTTGTCCTGCTTTTGTTCAAAATAGAGCACTTGCAAAACAATCTGGATACCAGCTTGAGACTTCACCTGTTTGGTAGAAGTCTCTTGACTACTCGAGCTATGTTGTGGGATCTTTCTTGGGTGGAGACTTCTCCAGTGAGCTTTAGCAAGAGAACATGCCTGCTTGAAAGCCCAAATTTTAGTTGATGTTTGATGCTGGTCAGATCCGTGGGAACATTCTGCTTCTTCTGGAAGTGTTAGACTTGCTGTGCTTTTGGATCAGCAGTACTTTATGGTGCAGATCAGCGACCTGTGTATGTTCAGCCTCTTTGCTGATGCTGGTGACCTCTTTGCTGATGCCAGTGACGTAAAGAAGTTGTAGCTATCCCCAAACGCCTGGCCAGCACAGCTTGGCCTGAGTGCACCAGGCTGTGTTCTGTTTTGGACATCATTAGTGGCAGAGGGTATCAAGTTTGGCCTCGTAACTTAATAAGTTACATTATGCAAGTCCTTTAAGGGTTGTCTGGTAGAGGAAGAGCAAGAAGAAAATAATCTATGCTGACTTCCAGAAGCAATGAGAAAATAGATGCTAGGACCCAGCAATGCTGGGGATTTTTATGGTAGACTTCTACCTTTATGGCTGATACAGCACTGGGAAGCCAGAGAAGTTGACATGGGGCATTCGTTGGAAGAAGGGTGAGAGATAACCCATTAAATAATGGGCTCATTAAATAATGAGATCATATTCTTAACCTGTGATAGGTCTTTTCCCTCTCCCGAGACTGATATCCAGTTTCCCCTCCATTATCCTCTCCTCACCATGGTTTTGGTATTTTGTTTCTGTGTGGGTTTTATTATTGTTCTAGATTTGCTGTGGTTAGTAAGATCAGTGTTACCCTATCTTTGCAATCTGCTTTATTTTCCTATTCCTGAACTGTGATGCAGTGGTATGAAATTGTTGGTGTTCTGCACAGATTTTATCTTCACGTACATGCAAAATCTCCTTGATTTTTTTGTTCAGTTCCTTGCATAAGTTTTAATTTATATCTTTTATTTTTTCTCATGTTACCTAAAATTTGTTTTTTTTTTTTGTCTTTATTTTCTGAACTCATTTTTCTTTTCCCATTTTTGTTTCCTTCATCCAGTATCTGCAGATGAAATGGCCACTGCTTGATGTTCAGGCAGGGAGCCTTCAGAGTAGACAAGCCCTCAAGGATGCTAGGTCTCCATCTCCAGCACACATTGTTGTAAGTAAACGCAGAAAGATGTTCTTCCTTTGTTTTAAATGAAAGGTGGGGGGGGGCTATTTAACAGTAATAGCATTGGTTGTCATCAGTTTACTTTTACACAAACCTGAATAGAAAACCCTAATGAGCTCATGGTGAAGAGAGGGAATATGTTGCTGTTGCTGAGGTGTTTATGAAATTATCATTCATGTCCTCATAGGTGAGCAGAGCTGAAAATGCTCTCAAGTTACACACTGCAGAATTACTTAGTGGCAGTGAAGTCAAATCAGGCTGGTTTTCACATCTGACAATGTTGAACTGAAGGCAAGGAAGACAAAGTTTTGGAAAGCATTGAAATAAAACCCAATACAAGTTAAGCCTTGTTCTTTGGCCTTCACTAAGATGAAATAATTGTTTTCTTACTGCAGAATCTTGAATGAAAGTTTGTGATAATTGATCAGCATTTTACCTGGGTGTGAAGGCTCAACACAGCCAAACTCAGCAGAGCACGTGTCTCTGCGTAGCAATGACTTCTCAGTTAGTATAAAAAGTGTTATCCAATGTTTACTACTTACCTGCAAAATATAAAGTTCATGAGTAGCATTGCTAAAAATAGTTGTATTTATTAATGTCTCATTAAAATTTTCAGTTATTGGTTAAATTTTCTTGGTTCTATTGTGAAAACAAAGTTGAGTTTGAAATGTTTAATTCAAATTTGCACAAGAGGGGTTGGAGGGTTTATTTTACTTTTTGTGCATCCTTGGAGGTCCAAAAAGAAACTGTTTATATGGTGTTATGCAAGAGGAGTGACATCCACTCCTATAGCCAGCATCAGTGCTGTCTGTTCTCAGGGAATTTCACAGCCCTGAACATTCAGCTTGTTTATTTACTTCTGGAGAAGGTATTGGATTAGAATATTTATTCTGAAATACTTTATCATCAAATTTTACGTTGCTTGTTCTCTGTCTTTTGCAATAAGATGGGCTATAGACCGTACACTTTTGCTATACAGTCTATAAAGTTGATGATGTTGGTGGATATCCAAGGCACACATTTGCTTTGTTGGAAATCTCAAATCATGCCAAGCATTTTTGAGGAGGTTCTTTTTTCTGTTGTTATCTCTAACTTGAGAAGTGTATAAGCCCTTTGCCATGAGTGACTTGGTTTTTTTTATATGCCCACAGCTTCTAAACTGTCCCTCAGAGAGGGATGGAGCAAGGCTGGTATTTACCTAGCCAGTGTGTAGTGCTGGTTGCTTAATTTTTTTCAGCATGACTTTGCTTTTCCTTGCTAGCCACTTAGGCCGTCACTGGGGGAAAAGATGAGAGAAAAATGCTTGGCTGGTTATTTAGAAATCTACAGCCATCAAAACCTGATGTCATCTTAATAAGAAATGAACCAAAGCTACTTCCTTACTTCAATTCTTTATTTTTTCACTGGGAATGGCTGTGTTGTTGGGGCTCTGAGGCCAGCCTGGTGGCATGGTATCAGGCCTGTGGGATGCTATGGCGATCAGGAGGCTCTTCCTGGCTAGAGGGCAGGCTGGGTTTGATGGGTAGCTTTGCTGGGGCCATGTCCACTTCCCAGTGCTGATCATCCACTGTCTCCAAAGCTTTCTGCTACACAGGAGAGCAGGCATTTACTTTAAAAGCCATAGCAGTTTGTTGTGCTGGTGGGGTTCCTCGGAGTCCTAGCTCTCTTGGTGCTTTCCTGCCTCTCCACCCAGGTGGCAAGGTAAAGACAAGTGGACTACACAAACACACCAAAAAAAGGAGATCAAAAATCACAATAATTTTTGAAAATAGAGTGGAATCTGTTTCCTGGGCAGCTGAGTTTGATCTGCCTTGTATTTTGACCATTTATGGGGTTCTTGTGTGTCTCTTTAAAAGCTGTTTCACTCTGCTGTTCAATAAAAAGCATATTTACCATAGCAACCACTTAGGCTGTGAGGAATATATACTACTTCTGAGATGGAGGCCACCTTCCAAAAGAGCCACAGCTGGCATTTGTAATGTGATCTTTTGTGCTACTTACAATGTTGGAGGGAGAGGAGGTAGAGGATGGAGTGAGGGGGGAGCAGTGTTGTTTTGTGGGGTTGTTTTTTTTGGTGGTGGGGCAAGGTTCTGCAAGGTCTAACGTTTATTTCTAGCAGCAAACTGTTGTGCCTTGTTCTGTTAAAATAAACAAATAAGAGGCAGTTTTTTCCACCCTTGTCCTGACATCTGCCTCAAGCCATATTAATTCTGTGGAATAAAAATTGTCTTTTTTTTTCGGCAAATAAAGTTAGAGGAGGTAGTGGCATTCAGGGAAGATGAAGCAGCTACAGATACCAGTTGGCCTGGGATGTGTCAACCTTCTCATAGCTGCTATGGCTGCCCACAGCACCTAGCTCTGCACCCATTTGTGACTGATCTTTTTATGGAGCAATGAGGGGTGTTTCATGGGCAGGGTGATGTTTCTGTGTAGTGTGTAGGGACTGAATCTGGTTCTCCTCCACCCATGTTACTGTGTCTTGTCTGCCATGCTAGTTTTTAATCTTGAAATTAGCTGTACCGACCTGAAGATCTATAGGAAAATGCTAACACTTGCAAATAATTCCTTATCTTTCCCTTACTTCTGAAATTGGGATTTGGGGCTAATCTTTGTAGCTGGATTATAAAGAGAGGAAAGGAGGAGAGTGCCAGTTGATGTTTTTTTTCCCTTCCCCTTCTCTTCCCACTGCCCCTTTTTCTAAAAAAAATGCTCTTGCTTCTCAGTGCTTGACTCTGACTACCAGGAGCTTTGTATCAGGGCTGCAACCTTTACACCCAGCTCTGATGAAACTCTTCTTGGCTTCAGCACAGGTTTTTAGCTTAATGACCAAAGACTGCAGAACATGACTGTCTATAATGTCTGAAGCCTTCTCCATTTGTCAGTCATTCTTCTTTCAGATTTGTTTAAGAACATTGAGTTAGGACTACAGAAATTGAAGCAATAGACCAGCATGAATAATTTGGCTGGATTACCCCCAGTGCCGAGGGCTGGGTTAATACTGCTTTTCATGGTGCTTGAGAGAGTCTTCAAGGCCCATAATGAGAAACAGAATATTAAACTGAAATTATGTTCAGCATGTCTTGAGGAAGGTACAGCATGAGGGCTCCATTTAAGTGCAATGCATTTATTTGCATTTAGGTGCTTCAGTAATCTTGTAAGACTCTTGTATCTTGCTCTGGTACAGTCATGCTGCTTATCTGTGTCCAAAGTTAAAAGAAAACTGAGGGAAAAATTGTTTTAATAGTATGCTATTAAGCTTGCTGGGCCAAAATTTTGAGTTCAATTTGTGGACAGTACTATTATGAGGCTGGGATTATTTTTGAGAGTTTTTATGGTTAATTTCTCTTCTTTCTGACCTTTGATTTCATTGAATGTGTTGAGACTTTGTAAAACTATGTCAGCAGTATGTTTCTGGGTTTAGTGTCCAGATGGGTGCCTTCATGATCCTATGAGTGAGTAGGGTGCTAGTTGTCCAGAAATCCCATATTCTACCTACACCTGATCTGCTCCATGCATGTGCTGCTGGTGTGGTGATGAGGATGAATCTGGGTGCTGTAGGAGTGAGATTCTCAGCTGAAAGTTTTCTGTTGCATTGTGGTCAGGCAAATCAAAATGAACATGGTTGTGTCTTCATAAGGAACTCCAAAGCTTGCTCATTATAGAATCATAGAATCAACCAGGTTGGAAGAGACCTCCAAGATCATCCAGTCCAACCTAGCACACAGCCCTATCCAGTCAACTAGACTATGGCACTAAGTGCCTCAGCCAGTCTTTTCTTGAACACCTCCAGGGACGGTGCCTCCACCACCTCCCTGGGCAGCCCATTCCAATGCCAATCACTCTCTCTGTGAAGAACTTCCTCCTAACATCCAGCCTATACTTTCCCCGGTACAACTTGAGGCTATGTCCCCTTGTTCTGTTGCTGGTTGCCTGGGAGAAGAGCAAACAAACTCCTTTAAAACCTTTTTTATCTGTGCAGCTATTCTTACAACCTTAAGGGGAAAAGCAGCGCTGTTCTTCCCTGTTCTCTGCAAAGTAAATGACCCAGCTATACTGTTTTGGGCAGAAGTGTGGGTGAAAGACTGGTACCTGGTTCCTCCCTCCTGCTGCCTTCACTGTGCAAAGACTTAGTTTTAGCTTTGTTTTTGTACCAGGCAAAAACATTCTGAACCCAAAATGGTGGTGGTTTGGTATATTTCTTACAAAACAGTTAAAGCTTAAAAAAAAAGCTACATTTTCTTCTGCAGGGGAGAGGCCTTTTGAAGTAAATGTAAATGTTACCTGGTGGGGAGGACTTCTTGTACTATCTGTCCTGGGCTTTCTAATACGTAATGAACACAGCCATAAAGTAGGCTGGATCCCTGGGAACAAAGCTTCACTGTGCAGTACTGTACCTATTTTTTTTTCCTATTTCCTTTTTGTTTTTTATCTTAAGGAGGTAAAAATGTGTTTTCAAAACATAAGATGACAAGTAAAACTGAAGGCAAAACCATCTGAAATGTACTCTCTGTTCTCGGCCTCTTTTGACGTGTGTGGACACCAAGTACCTGGGACTGCAGGGCAGGTTGGAGGGTTTAGGAGTTGCTTCCCACATCGGTTAGAGTTGAAGCTGCACAGTCTGCCCTGTTTGGTCTCTGATTTCTATCAGTTGCATGTGGTTTATACTTAGGCACTTTGAAAGAAAAGACAAATATTTACAACTAATCATGAGGTTTGTTTTGGACTTAAAATTTTACCTATGATGTCCTCTCTGACAGGCCAGAAGTGGGGTTCATCCAGATGTATCTGCAGTTCTCTATGGATAAGGCTGTTTGGAACATCTTTTAACTTCCACTCACAGTGGCCCAAGAGGACTTTTAAAGCTCTTGCTTTGTTTGCCTTTAATATTTTGTTGTAGAGAGGCTGTTCTTCCTCTACAGTAACCTCTTGAGATGTTCTTGGATTTCAGGCCTCATGCCCAGTATGGGATACCCTCTCTGCTGGATATCTGCAGGGTGATCCTCTAAGGGTGTAAACTGTGTTGAGAGTTGCAGAAACGCTGTGGTGGTGGAGAGGGAAGGAGTTGGGCATCCATTATGTCGGTGTGTGATACTGAGAGGGCCATGGGGGAGAAGAGGGCTGTGTGTCTGAGATACATTGGTACCCTAGCAGTCTTTGATGGCACCTAAGTTGTGCCTTGGTGCATGGACCCTACACACAGATCCTTGAGACCTGTGCTTCAGAAATACCTGTGCAGGCATAATTGGAAAGCTCCTTTAGTGACTGTCCATTATGAACGCTGTATACTTTATTTTCCTAATTGGTCTGGCAGTTGCAAAGTAAACAAAATGTTTCATTAAGACGTGCCCAAAAGTGTGCAGACATCTTGTCCTCAATTTTCAGAGGTACACGGAATGAAGCCACAGAACAAATTAAACTTGTTGAGAATTTTGTGGCTGAATCTTTCACCACTAATTTCTTTGGGTTTTTTTTTTAGCTTGAGAAGGGTTGTGTATAAAAAATGAAAACCAAAGCTGTCTTCAAAGCTGAATGTTTATGGCTGAGCATAGAAATCACCTACCAGCATCCCAATAAATTTGTTTTGCTTGTGTTCCTATAAAACATACACATAATATTCAGTACCAACTGAATATGAATGGAAAACCTAGTGCTTGATTGGTATAGAATAACTGTGGACTCCTAAAAAGGGATTAATTTGGTAATTTGATGCACTTGTAAATAGTTTCAACTGTAGGGGACTGCTTCATGCCCTTGTGTTTACTCTGTAGCACAATGTCTGTCATCTACAGACCATATTTACGTACTGGAGGTAACCCCTCTGCATTAGCAGCAAGGCTGGGGAAATGTGCAGGCTTGTACCTCTTACTGTGAAGTGAGCAGGAATTTAATGCTTCTGCAAACATCAGTCAGCACTAAAGTACCTCTATAAGACAGCTTGAGGCTGGATTGGCAGCTGGGATGAATTGTCACGCTTGGTTGTAGTCAGGAGATCCGTGAGCAGCTCCAAGAACTCTGAAGTATTTGGATGTTGGGATATTTCAGCTGTGAATAAATGCTGTAAAATGCACAGTACTGCCAGCCTCAATTGTTCTAGGATCATGAGTCAGGCCTCAGTAGATCATGAGGATTGGTGGGGGTTTTTTGGTGTTGTTTTTGTTTGTTTTCTGTTTCTTAAATAATACATTTTATATTCTCTTTATTTGCTCTCTGGTTCCTGAGCCTGCAGGGTATACTCCACTCATTCTCAAACTTTTCTCTGCAGCAGCTGAGGAGCTTGCTGTGCGCTGTAAGTGGAAGCTGAGGTTCTTTCCTAAACACTTCAATGCTACCACACTTAAGGAAAATAGCAAGTATTATTAGACTGGCTGTGGAATGGTAGCAGTCAGCAACCCCTAAGCATTGCTCCAGGAGAAGGCAGTGAGCAGAGATGTTATGATATGCTAGGTGCAATCCATTGAGCGTCTGTTTCTTGTGAGTTATCTAGCCGTGCTTTGGGAGAGTCTGGCCCTCTGTGCCTGTCGGGGCTCTGGTTCATGGTTGCTGAGGTGGCTTTCCTGCTTGTGCTGCTCCCAGTGATGCTCAGGATGTTACTGGAGACAGCACAGCAGGTCCTTCTGAAAAAGCAGGTTTATAGCTTAGGATATTGTGGTGAACCAGCATCAGTTTTGATTGCCTAGAGAGGCTGTGCTGTACCTACTGCTCCTGAGCTGAAGCTACAGGATTTTGCATTTTGGTGCGTTGTGGCAAACCAAACTATATCTGGTATATCTCGCTCTGACATGTCTTGGGTATTAAAGCTCTCTGATTGAGGGGGAGATGCACTGGAAGCTTTCTCATTAGAAATCCCTAGATAAGATGCTGCCTTCATTGTTGTTGGAAACTCATCTGCTGCTGGCTTACCTTTTGTATCTTGTGTTTATGAAACACTCACTGTTTCCCAAATGCAATGCAAATATGAATCCCTAAATTCTGGCCCTTTTTGATTAAGTAACCTGAGATACAATGAAACTGCAGATAACAACATTTCATGGTAGAAACCAACACGGAGAAGATGGTTTAGGAGAGTGTTTTAGCACAGAAGAGCTCGAGTTGCGTGTTGGATTCAATCCCATGGCAGTTTGTGTTAAGCTGGAGCACACCTCTTAAATTTAACTTCTGGGAGCTTGTGTGACCCTAAAATTAAATATGGACAGACCATCAGCAATCCTGCAGAAGAGCTGCTGTGCCGAGAGGAATGGAGAGAGAGTGCAGACAGTTGGTTCCCAGGGCCTGGGGCGTGCATGAGGACTGCAGCAGCAGCAGCCGTGCACGGCAGCTCGGCCTTGGCAGCGGGCAAAGAGCTGCGGCAGCACCGGGTGATGCTGGAAAGCCAGATGGGTGAGCCTGTCAGATCAAAGATGATGTGTACCGAGGGTGGCAGACTTGGCAGGGCTGCTCGCCGCAGGTCTTTCTCCCCATGCACCCTGTCTGCAGCTGAAGTTTGTGGCTGGATTCAATCTGGAGCTTAGAGTAGTAGGTATTGAATAATGCAGCCTAGTTTGGAGCCAGAGCCCATGCCGACTGGAGCAGGAGCGGCCGTCGTGCGCAGAGCAGAAGATTTAATGGCTGTGATGTGGCCCCGGCACTGTTTTCTCCAAAATGTCTAGAAACTGCTCTCTTCCCTTTCCAGTGCAGCTTGGGGCTTGTTGATGCAGAGCAGAAAAGCCCAAATATGCAGCCCAAGTAGCTGTCTCAGAATAACTATTCCTCATTATCTCTCCATGCGGCCTCTCTTACTCAGCAGTAAGAGGTCCTTTGTGTGGTTTAGCTTAATCCGCTTTGGAAACGGATTAAGCTAAGTCTCACAAAGAAACTCTTAGTGCTGAATAACAGTGTCCACACGGAGAGATAATTCGAAATAGTTGTACTACCTTTTTCAATTCATACTTGAGCCCTTTGCACAGAAACCTCCCAGTGCAGATGAGCCCACTTGAATAGGAGCCTCCTGTTTTCTGTCTGAACAAGGTCTATGTACTCTATCTAGGTGCTGATGTACAGAAAACAGCACGTATTTATCATTAAAAGGAAAAAGAGGAAGCTGATGTTGCCTGGCTCTAGACCATTTATTTGCCAAGTTGCTCAAGAACAGGATTATTGCTCTTCTCACCAGTTTGTGTGATTTGGGATTAGGTTATTCATGGGGTACTTCGCTTTAGGGAACCATATAAACATCTGTAGTCACTCCTTTGGAAGAAACTGGAGGTGCCTCATAAACCACCTCCCAGAGAGGTGGAAAGAGAAGGAAGCTTGTTTTCTTCTCTGTCTTATGCAGACCTATTTGGCGAAGACTAGACCTGTTTGGAAAGTCTTTGGAGAATTAAGAGATGTTGCAGATAACAAGAGGCGATGCTTTTGTAAAACAGTCTCCCACACATTATCTCTGCCTGAGCAATGTTGTGAGCCTAATTTCATAGAATAAAGCTAGCATTTTTTGTCAAAGATACTTTGGGTTTGCATATGCAGTGAGCTGGTACTCAGGGTCTGATTCCAGGGGACTTTGCCTTGAAGCTTTGCTCGTATCTGACATCTTTGCTTGTACCTGGCAACAAAATCATTCATCACTTTTCCAAGACGGGGAAGCATTGCTCACGCCTCTTGTTTTACCAGGAAGTGTTGCCAAAAAGATGTTAAGTAACCTTCTCAAGCCAATTTTGAGAAACTGATTTCCACATCTGCATTTGAGAGGCATGCAAAAATCCTCCCCACAGCTGTAAAGGAAAACAAACCAAAAAGGAAACTGAAGTAGCTTTTGAAATCTTAAATCTAAAATCCTCACATATATCAGACCTTAGAGGAAAGTTACTTGTGGTGCTGTTTAGGTGTGATCAGGACCCTTTGTATCCATGAGTCCTTGTGTCAGATGTACCTTACATCTCATCTGTCAGAAAAAGGAAGTCTGGGGGAGCTGAACTGTTCCTTCATCTACTCCAGCAAGCAGTAGATATGCCGCTAGGCTTGCCTGAATAGGAATGATACATACATAATAAGGGACAGGTTGGTGGGGAGTTCTGGGCATGCATGGTTTGAACCCATATGTGTATGTATACAAGAGGAAGGCTGTTTTCTGACTGGCCTCCCTGATAGAATTAAGGAGTAACCAAATCATTGGTTTTTTTTGTTTGGATGCATTCTTGTGCGGACTACCCTAAGTGATCCTGCTTTTGGCAGGGGAGTTGGACTTGATCTCTGGTGGTCCTTTCCAACCTCTGACATTCTGTCATTCTGTTTGTTTGTTCTTAAGCTTTTGGGTTGCCTTTTTTCAGTCTTATGTTTGTTTTTGGTGCTGGTTGGTTGGTTTGTTGCTTGTTTTTTTTGTTTGGGTTTTTTTTTTTTTCTTCCTCCCAAGCTTATTCCTTTACCTTCACAGCACAAATTAAGAACCTGATGGTGTCCCCTGGGCCTTGTAGTGCAAGCCTGCAGAACGAGGTGGGTCTGTGCTAGTTGCCTAGGAGAAGCAAGCAATTCTCTAACATGCACTTTTCCTGTTGGCAGGACTCAAAGACTTCTCAACTACTATTACTGTGGAAACTAGCTTCCCCTTCCTTTTTACTTTTTAGGCCTTGATTCAAGAAATTGTTAAATGTGAGCTGATGTCTGCCCATGTTCAGGACAGCACTTAAATGTGTGCTTGAAGAAGTACTGTCTCCTATAGTGATGCTTTTCTGAGTTGAGGTGCTGGTCCCTTTCTGAAAGATAGTTGTGGTTTTTGCCTGTCCCTCAGGTAGCAACTACTGAGAAGGGAAAGAGGGCGAGAGGGAAGGAATAGCAGGTCCCAAGCTCTTCTCCTTTGAAGCTTGTATTTGTGCTGACATACTTTCTCTCCAGGATTGCAAAAGATAAGCTGAAGGATGGTTTTGGTCTCTTATTGCTTGTCTGCCCCACTGGAAAATGCACAAGATCGCTCTGGTCTCCTCGTCTGGCTAATAGCATAGTGTCTGCCCCATTGCATGCCTGTAGAGCTCTGCAGTATCAATAGTTTGTGCTACAGAAATGTGACTGCCCTGTAACAAGGAAATGGTGTATTATGGAGAAAAGGAGAGTGAAGGGACCCAAAAACCTCGAGACTTTCACAGTGTGCATTCATAGCTGTGAGTGCTTCTCCTGCTCAGCAACTGCATGGAATCAGTATCATCAGAACATCCCAAATGGCTTCAATGAACAGTTTTCTTTGTTAGAAACTTCTGTTGCTGCATGTTGGACATGTCTACATGTTTAATTAATATGAAGCAAGCAAGGGTGGTTTGCATTGCTAAAGTCAACATGAAGCAGACATGACTTCCTCATCTCAGTAGTTTTCAATCATACCAAGCTCTTTGGAGGGCACTTACTGGACATGAAGTAACCTGCTCCTCATCAAAGGGCTCTGATGGCCAAGACAGGTTACCGTAGGGTAAGTTCTGGTGTGAATCTGAGGCATGCTGGTTGCTCCATTATTGCTGCCTGGGGGTAAATCTGAAGTAGCAAATGCCACTTGGACTGAAGGCAAAGCTTGCTTGCATCTGTGTCCAGAGCCAAGTGTGTGGCCAGGCAGTTACAGAGGTGCCGTAAGACCTTGGTGGAGCTTGCCCTGTAGTAACTTGTTGTGCTCATCATGCCTCAAGCATGTGTGGGGAGTGTCCACTCACACCATAGATGGACTGTTAAGGTCTGATCCTGTGTAGGCAATTGTTTGGCTACCTCAGATCACTCTGCTGAAGAATCTCCAGGATGAATAAATTGTGAGAAAATGTGAAGGAGCAGTCTCAGCACTGATGGGAGAGGGAAATGGGCAAAGAGCTGGCGCACTGCTTTCTTTCTGCTGATTGAGCTGCTCCTCGCCTGGGCACCAAGCTAGGCTGGTGGCTCTCATGTTAAAGCATCATCCTGCTCCCATTTGCTGGATGCTATGAGATGCTTTAGTCTGGGGTTGGAAAATTAGGGACCTGTCTGTTCTCAAGCACGTTCAAGCCTGATGGTGACATCTCTTTGTGGACACTATTACACTGTTGTGGTTGTGAAATCACAAAATCACAGAATCTTAGGGGCTGGAAGGGACCTCCAGAGATCAAGTCCAACCTCCCTGCCAGAGCAGGATCACTTAGGGCAGGCCACACAGGAATGCATCCAGGTGGGTTTTGAATGTCTCCAGAGAAGAAGACTCTATAGCCTATCAGGGCAGCCTGTTTCAGTGCTCCATCACCCTCACCACAAAGAAGCATCTCCTTGTGTTGAGGTGGAACCTCCTGTGTTCTAGCTTGTACCCGTCGTTCCTTGTCCTGTCACTGGGCACCACTGAAAAGAGACTTACACCTTCACCTTGACACCCACCAAGTCAAAGGACTTGGTGCAAATTAAAAATAATTACCATTTTAATTTTACCTTGTATTTAAGAGGATATAATAGGCAAAGTGCTCTCAGACAAGCAAGTTGTTGTCAGTGCCCTGAAGAGCTAGGGTGCAGGGGAGATGAGGCTGTGCAGTGCAAGGCACAGCAGAGGTTCAGTTTCTGTATGAGTGTGGTATGATGGGCACTGTATACTCATGTCCCTTTCCCAGAAAAGTAACATATTCTGTGTATTAGATCATGGCACAGCTGGGAGCAATGCACAGCTCCCCTGACTCCTAGTTCACAGTCCACACTGGTAGACTAGCCTGCCTTTGACATGCATATTTAATGCTGTAGTTGTCTTTTGCATATTTTGCTGGAAGGGACTAAAGGCAAACCAAAAAGCCCCCAAATCCAAGTTACTCACCTGTCCTTCAGCACAGGTGAGCTTTGTGCTTTTTCCCTCGGACATCTGTGAGGTGTTTAAGAGACCAATGTGGGCTCCTGACTTCAAAGAGTTAATAGCAACGAGTGTACTACAATAGCTCATTAGGACTTAAACGTAGGCTGTAAACTCAGAAATCTTGATAATTTTGGTCTATAAGGACGCTGAACTTTCAACCCTAGTTCAGCAATAATAAATGCCTGTTAAGTAAGGCTTCCTTTTATAAAAAGAGGGTGGATGGATGCATTTCAATGGGCTTTAAAAAGTATTGCTACTCGTTTCAGCGTCTGCTGGCCGAATGCATCCGGGCATGGGAAGGCATTTCAAGATCTGCACAAAAAGCACTTTGAAGTTATAACCTTTGTGAGCGCCTTAGGTAACCTGACTGCGGTTGGAAGCAGCTATTTATTTATTTATATTTTGTTTTAGTTAGTTAATTAGCGGATCTTTATCTTTTAAAGTTGCTTTAAAAAGAAAAAGCTACCAAAATAAACTAGTGACCAATGAAATGGAACTGCAGCTTTGAAACTTTAACCCCAAATGAAAGATGGTGCTGTACTTTTGGCTTTCACATGGATGTTTTCATAACCAAATACATCGTTGCTGGTTTTCATAAAGCACGGGAAGATGTTCAGGGAGCGGAAGTTCAGGAGCTGAAGTTCAGGGAGTCACTCAGGCTGACAGCCCTGCCACCCTGGAGCAGAGGGCTTGAGCACAGAGCTGTGCTCTAGCCCATGCTGGCTCAAAATTTTAAACAGCCCTTTCATCTACCTACAAAAGGATCCTGCAGACATTATGGGTACTAAGATCTGAAACAAATCACGAGTGACTGCAAGTCACCATTTTAAAAGGTGCAATCTTTCTTGCCTTCAGTTTTCGGGTCTTGATCCAGGTGAGCTTCTGCTGGGGTTCTCCATGAGACTCGAAGCTCTGTGTGTGTGTGTGTGTGTTTTACCTCGCCTCTCGGAGAGCAGGAGAGAGAGACCTCCGTGAAGAGAGTGACAGAGTTTGATATAAACCAGCAGGACTGCATTGCTGCCATTATTCGACAGTAAACCCTTTCACAATGCCATATGCTGTGCATTCCAGCGCAGCGGCGGAGGGTGTGATATAGTTAAAGCACACTCGGCAAACAGGAAACGCTGGTGACCGCTGTGTGTGCTTTTCATGGAGATAAAGTATTGAGAGCGTAACCAGAAAAAAAAAAAGAAAGAAATGCTGGGAATGGGGGGGGAGAGGATGGCAGGGGTGAAGGAGAGTGATGTATTTTGGGCCTGACGCTCCGGTCATTCTGAAAAGGCAGGCAGGAAATGCAGCCGAGAAAGCGCCGCTTTGCCCCGAGATGTTTGTTTTACTCCATTACGTGGGCTTTTCTAAGCCGGCTGTTGGGTATCAGCAGTGGGTGTGGTCTTCTCTTTCCTTTTGGAAATTTATTTTCTTTTTGAAGTTCCTGCCACTTTGGCTTCGTATCCAACTCCCTTCCCCTCTACCTTCCCCTGGTTCGTAATCAAAGGCTATTTTAAGGGACTCGAGTTCAGGAATACATATTTCATACCCCGGCAAAATGCGAACATTGGTGTTTAACCTCAGTGCAGTTATTTTCCCAGCAGCGGCTTTGCAAAGGGCATTACAAAGCCTGCTCAGAGTTAGGAAGTGGCTGTTGCAGCGCAGTGAGGAAGGCAGGGGGATGGGACCAACAGGTCCTCGGATGGGGAAAACTCTGAATCATAGCACACCCTAGCTTTAATAAAATAAATGAAGTGGAGCCCTTTCAGCTGAGGGCAGACTGTATTGGGGCAAGCTGGGCTTTTAACGTTGGGAGTGAAAATTGACAGGCTGAGAACTGGGACATAAACAAAAATGTCAGTCCCTGGGAGTCTTGTTCACTGGACAATGTCTCAATTGTTTCTGTGATTTTTCGCAGGCAGCAGGGGATAGTGGGAGATTTAACCCTTTGTGGGCCACGCAGGCACTGGAGGTGCTCGCAGAATGAAGAAGTGGCGGAAAAGAGCATTTTTTTGTTTGGAAACGATTAAGCATGTCAGTGGGTGATAAGGAAAGGTCACACTGTTCTCTGCATACTTGTCTGCTGTTCAAGTTGGGCTTTACGCTTCTTTAATTTTGTTTAGGTTTTGCTGCTTGCTTAGAAAACTGATTTCCCCCTCCCCCTTTTTTTTTTCTAATCAGAAGGGAAGATTATGAGGCAAACTGGCAGATATTTGAAAAGTCAGAAAAGTGTTTGTGGGGAGTTACATTTTAATTTTTATTAGTATTTCTTAAATGTCTGAGAGGCAAGCTAGGATATTTTAAGGTTGTCTGGATTATTTGGAACAGGCTGAAATGTGAGATAGGGAATGCTCTGCATTAACTGCTTCACAATTATGCTTAAGTTTCAAAAATAAAAAGCCACCTTCAAAGAAGGCAGAGGAGAAACAAGGAGCTTGCTTGTCTCATCATACTTTTACTTCATTTATTATGAAAACAAACAGCGAAACCTGTTGCATACCAGCCTGATGTGGGCAAGGTTCAGAAGGCTGTAACTGGCAATTCTTTAGTCACCAGATTTTGAATGTATGTTTTGTTGTGGGTAGAGAGGAGGAGGGGGAGACGGCAAACCAAAGTTGCTTCTTCAGGGTGCAAAAGCTGTTGAGGTTTATTTGCAGGAAGATAAACCTGTTTTAATAAAATGTAGGTCTTGCCTCAGTTGAGTGAAATTGAAACATTTTGCAGGCTGGAAGCCAACTTGCTTGGTGTGCAGCAGCTTGGTATTAAAGGTCTGGGATGTGCTGAGGTTGCTTTAACTTAATTTAAGGAATAATAATGTATCCTATTTTTGTATCCACGCATCCTCTGGCTGCTTTGTGTTTGGATGCATGTTCGCAACCCTGCACACTTTCTCCTACCTTCAAATTTCCCCTTCCCCTGCCCCCATCCCCTGCTTTCACACAGGCATCCCTGTCTGCTGCTTGCTGGCAGGCAGGAGGCTGGGAGCAGCTGAAGGCTCTCCGCCGCCTTCCTGCCGGGCAGGAAATTGCCTCCTCTGTCAACGCAGCAAAACTTGTGCTCATGGGCAGGCTTCTCCCCGAATTCCTGCTTGGGAGATACACTCTTCTGTGTGATAAGGATGAGGATAGTAAGCTGTTGCTTTCCAGATGCTTCCCGGTGTGTTTCGTGTTGAATGGGGCAGAGGGAAGAGGATAAAAATAACTGCAGTGTCCTCTTTGAAAAAGTCTGTCTCCAAACAGCAGAGCAGAGAGGACAAATTGATGTCCCTCTGAGTCTAGGACTGGAGATACTGGGCAATCGAAGTGTATGCCAGATCCTCTGAGGACAGTCTGGTTCTCTGTGTTTTGAACTGATACTGGTTTCAGAGATGTAGAAAACAAAAGTTGTTGACGTGTCGGAGCACTTGGTTCCCTGGGTAAGTGTCTTGAATAGAGCTGGATTTAATAATTTATAATTAATTATTTGTGCAGCAAAATGAATTGCTCTTCCTGTTAGTTATGGATCACTGAAGAGATCGTGATATTTCTTGAAACTTTTTGTTACTTGTGCATTGGCCTCAGCATTTTGCCTTGGAGATCGTCCATGAGCAGTTCTTCAGAGTGGTTAATGTTGGAGCTCCTCTGCGCAGGGATGGGGAACATGTGATGCTTTTCTGTTCCCTGCATCGAGAAGCAAATTATGCTCTTTAATTAATGAAAGTTTATTTTCCATGAAGGTTCTCCAGTACTTGCATAAAATTCACCGCCTTGGCAAGTGTGCTTACCTCTGAATTAATTTTCTGGTGTAGTCATAGAAAGTGGTTAGATTTGTCAGTTAATGAATTTTTCTTATTTGTTGCAGAGCACAGCATAATGCTGCTCTAGCTCAGATTGCCCTGATTTTGTGCATTGCATTAGCACAGGAGGAAAGAAAGCACTCTCTTCAAGTGTTTTCTTAGGACTGGTTTTAAATTTTCACCGCTTTCTGGCCATGAACAACAGTCAGCTTTGATTTAGACAGAAACTCGTTATTGCTAATAACAGCGTGCAGGAGATCTCTGCTTCCCTGCTCCTCCCCATCACCTAGAGAGGCTAACTGCTGTTCCAGGTGAAACAATGCTAGTTTTAGTGCCATTGCAGAACATGCTCACAAGATGTCCACTCTACAGCCCATCTGTGCATTCCTCTGGTTGCCACAGTAGTTTCCAGGGCACTCAAAAACTGCAGTTGAAACGTAGTTTATTTTGTAGTTTAAATGAAGGGCTAGGTGGAGAGAGATGGAGACACTGAGGAGAAAGTGCTCTTTCTAGATATTTGTGGCATCTGTAAAACTTCAGCTCTTGAGGATGAATGGCATCTTTAACGTTTGCTTATGTTATTAAGGTTTCAGTGAAGTGTGAGCAGCAAAGCATCCGCTCTGCATTGTCTCCAATCATTGCTCTAGAATATGCCTGGAGGAGCACAGGAAGTTTGGGCCTTGTGTGCTCTCATGTCTCTTCACCTTGCAGGACCTGAATGCAGCTTCTGAAGGTTAGGAAACTAGCAGAACAAGAAACAGGCTAAGTCGTACTTCGTAAGAGTTGAGTGCTGCTTGCCCACCTTCTGGAGCGAGCATGTGCTGGGTCATGTAAAGGTTTGGCAGCTACTTGTTGCTGTGCTTCTGCTATGAATAATACCCCAGCCTAGGGAGGAACAGGCATGTGGGCTCATCTCGGTGAAGAGCTCAGAGAAATGCTTTTCTTTTCGTGGATGAGTGTTTTGAGGCATGATTGAGAACTGCCACAGATGCGGGATATGGTCAACAAAGTGAGGCACACTTCTTCCCCCTGTGCTGTCTGCAGGAGAGCTGCAACCATTTGGAGGGGTGAATGGACTCCTGTACGGCTCTCCACTGTCTTTCCACTGGATAAATGCTGTACTAAAAATTACTTCTGTTTCTGTGAGGAGGGGGCTTGAAATCTCTCTTTTGCTGCTTAAATGTCTCCCTGGTGAACCTTCAGGCCAAGCACCTGAGTCTAGTTTGGCTAGAGTCTTTCCTGTGGGTCGCTTCTCGCCAGCACCTGCTGCAGTTGCACATGAAGGTGACCGTGGAAGTTCTAGATAATGGTACTTAGCACTTATGTAGCACTTCATGTTTCCAAAGTGCCATACAAACCCATGTCTCCCTATCAGTCCCTGGGGGAAGATGGAGCTCAGTACTATTACCCTGATTTATGTGTGGAAAAACTGAGATGCGGAGAGGTTAAGTGGTTTGCCCAAGCCCACACAATGAGTCAGTGTCAGCTCTGAGATTAGACTTGGAGTTTTCCTGACACTTGCTGTCATTGTGCAGTCAGCTGGAGTGTGTTGTCCTCATAAGATGCTCCTTGTGAGGTGCTTGAAACTTTGTGCAAAGCCTTTTGAGATTTGCCGAGATCCTGCTTGAAGACAGCCTTGATTGCTGCTTGTTTGTTTTAGCACAGAGGATAATTTACCAAGCCTTCCAAGAGGTTTACAAGTTACCTTCAGTGGAGGAGGACCTAGACTGTAAAATTCTGAAATATTGCTCAGATAGTGGTGGCATCTCATTGTGCTTGGAGAGGTTCTGGATAGCTATGTAACCCAGCACTATGGTGCGCTAAGCTACAAGGTGGAGCAAAATAGCCCTTCACTATCAGCAACTTTTCACAGCTTTTGGGAGGGAAAACACAGCAAGAGGCTGCAGTCTATGAGAAGCAATGTTTCATCTACACTCAGGATCTCTCTTGAGGACCTACTTTATAATAGCTCCTGTGTGAAAAAGCTTTTGTTGGAGAATGAGTGTCTCTGCCTAGAACAGAGTAATTAGCTTTCAAAGTAGATTAAGCTCAACTGGGAGGATGCTGCCAATCTGAAGTTGTGGGTTCTGCATCTGCATGTGATCTAGAATAGATACTCTCAAATTGCATTTGTGTATTCTAGATTGATTTACCTTTTTCATAGGAAAATGAGAGCTCATTTCTCAAACCACAGTTTGATTGAGATACCAGAAGTACCTGATTATTTGATTGGGATGCCAGGCAACTTTCTCCCTCTGTTAGATGATGCAGTTTTTCAAATGGGTCCTTCCTGATACTTCCTTAAGATGGGTTTGAGGAGTCAACATCCAAAGGAGTTTTTTTTCCTGGATGCCCAGCAGTTAAGCTAGCTATTGGAACCTTGCTCTTCTGAAATAGATGAATTAAACAAGGCTGGAGTAACATATGGGGAAACTGGTAGGATTCCAGAGGAGGCCGTCAGAGTGGTGTCCTTGGGTCCCTAAGTCTCTTGGTCTCCCAAAAAGCAGAGCCAGAGGGCTGACTGGGTGCAGGCTGCACAGCTGCCAGGCGGGATGGTGTTGCAGGGCTGTGGTTTGGCAGCAATGTCCGTAAGTCAGTGGGAAACCACAGGGTGTGGCGAGAAGCCGGCGCTCGCTGGGGAGCTGCGAAGACAATAAGCCTGTGGTAGACATGAAGTGATACTAGAGAGCTCGTGCTAATCTCAGTTTCATGTGGCACAGTCTCTTTGGAGGAAAGTACCAGAGCCAGGGTTTGTTTTTAATTTTTATTTCTCATTGCCAGCTCTGCCATCAGCTAGTCTAGCTCCACACAGCTCTAGTCATGCAAGATCTTTCTCTCTGTGAGAAGGCAGGAATAACCTTCCTGCGTAAGGTGGAATTAGAACGTATAGGCCAATTTCTGAATGTTACACCAAGCACTTACTGCCGATGGAGACACTGCATTTGTTTTGTGGGTTTCTAAGGTTGCATTTCAGTGATGGAAAGATGCCTGTTCTGAGCTGGATTTGGTAGTATGTCCTCTGCAAATAGCTTATTACAGCGGTGGGAAGCTCCTTGGGCAAGAGAGCAAACTCGAAGAAAGTGTTTTGGTCCTAAGCCCTCCCAGGTGGCGACTTCGGGTCACATCAGCTCTTTGGCTGAATCTAGCTCCTAAGGCGGAAGACCAATCATGCGTTCTGTGCTGAGACTTCCCCCCCTGCCTTGCCCTGTGGCTTGTTTGTATGATACAGTACAGGGTAAAGGCCCTGTAGGTTATCATATTCTGTGTTCAGGGCAATAATCAGAGGTGTACCTCTGTGTTCTAAATGGTTACACCATGGTGAGGTATGTCATAAGGTGATCAGAGATGTTTCCCCTTCCCCCACCAGTCACATGCCAAAATAAATATCTGGTATGAAGGTCAAGGTGCCAAAGCCAGCTAGATTGTACAAAAGCTTCTGTCTCTCTTCTGTCATTGCTGGATTTTACACAGAATTTTCCTGATGGGTTGAATGCCTGTCTATACTAAAAATAATAATAATTTAAAAAAAAGAATGGAAAAGAGATTTTGGCATTTCTTTGAGCAGTAGCACGTTCCTTCTTTGAAATCTGGGGTGTGGGGGTTTTTTTGTTTGCTTTGGGGTTTTCTGTTTATCTGCTCATTTGGCCTTTTTTTTCCCCTCTCCTGCTTTCACAAATGGAGAAGAAGAGATTGTGTGCATATGTGTGGTGCCCTGCCAAGCGGAGAAACTAAGCAGACAGCCTCTATTGCTTTTGCTCTCACATCTCTAACTTAATTATGGGGGAGGCAAGGGGTGTGTTGTGTTTAATGTACTCCATGCTTCCAAAACTCTGCACTCTCACATGTTAGGGGCTGACCACTGGCACGGGCTTTCATTAGTATTTTTTATTTACCCTGCCCTTCTGAATTACTACTCCTGGTTTGGGGGCTTTTTTGTAACGGAATTCTTCTATTTTTATTTTTATAATTGCTTCTGGATCTACAGAAGTGCATGTTGAAAATCATCTCAATGTCACTAGTCTTTAGTTCAACAAGAACGCTATAGAAACGAAAGGTTCTGTCATCCATCAGATTTTCTGTTCCATTTGTTGAAGATGAAAGGCGAGTGAATTTAGTGCTCACTTTCTTCTCCTTCTGACAGTTATTGATCCTCCCTGGAACTCTGCAATTCTCGCTCCAAGCTGGCCCTGACATGGGGAATCCCCAATTCATTATGTGTATGCTCACTAGCGCCGCAGCAGTGCAGCCGAGTTGCCCTTCCAGTTTCAAAGCCATTTGCTATCTTTCAGCTGCACTTTGTAAGCTGGGATTTTTACCCCCCTGTCACTCCCTTTTCACCCCTTTTGCCTTGCAAGACTTTTAATCTGGAAGCTGCTAATGTCTGAGAAACAGCTGCTACAGCCAGGAGAGTTGAGTGCTTTCAAAGGCTTTCTTGATTCGTGCAAAATTTGTGATTTTGAGATTGTGAAATCTTTTTCTTTGAGACAATAGGGTGTAGGAGGGAGACAACCTCCAACTTCTTGGGTTTTAGTTGAGTTTTATGGTCCTTAAGGATGCCAGACTGTCAGGGTAGGAACAGTTCCTCTGTTAAGATTGCGATATAGTGTGTTTATTTAATGGCTTCCATTTCCAGAAGCAGGGCTACAACAATAAAAGAAGAATCAGTGTGATAGTAGGAGGTATTACAGATTTTCATTTCCATCTCCCCATGGCCTTTAACTGAAGGTTTGTCTGGATGGATGGGAGCAGAGGCTGGTAGGCTTCCTTCACGGCTGGCTGAGCAAACCCAAGGCAAACCCAGCACGTCATGTTGCAGGCTGTAGCTGGCTGTAACCTGGCTGGCATGATACATGGAGCCATAACATGATGCATACTTGTGCTCTGTCTGCAGTGCCTGGCAGGATAACCTAAACAGAGGTACCAGTCTTCTAGGAATAGGTTTATAGTGCTCTGTGCTTTTCTGATATCTCCTCTGCTGTTCTGTGGTACCTTCTGTTTTGTGAGCGAGGGTGGTGAAGTACTACACACAAATTTTCCTGGAGTTTTTGGATGTTTGATGTTAGGTGTTTAGTGAAGGTGTGGGCAAAGATGTAACCTCTTGGTTATTCTGTGTTGAGCAATAGCAAACTCTATGGCTCAGCCTTTGGGTAAATATTAATGAAGTCTATCCCTGTGTTCTCTGTGACCAGTTAGGGACGTGTCTCACCCTTCCTGTGCTGGTCCTCCTCTTTCTCCATGCTTCTTTATTCCTGGGGTTTACTTAGCCCTTGGCCAACAGAACACATTTCCTACCAAAAATCATAGGGAACAGAGAGGAGCAACCTCTTTCTAAAGAGGCAAGACCTAGGTGGTGTGCTGTGGGTCACAGCCTACCACCTGAGGGCTTGGTCTGAGCTTGCTGTGGGAGGAGAGGGTAGCTGGGCTGGCGAGTGCAGAGCTGATGGTAATCAGGCTTCCCCCAGCTGGTTACAGGCTTTGCAGGAGGTTGATGGGCCCTTAAAAAAGAGAGTTTCACATCTGCTTTTATTTATCCTTTTTGCTGCGGGCAAGGCTGAAAACTTAATAAATTGCATGAAACGTAAGGAAGCATGAATATAAAAGAGTATTAGATAAATTACAGCAGCCTGCCTACCTGTAGCATTGTTCTATAACATAAATGGTACGTGTGTATTATTTCTCCATAAAGCACCCACATGCCCCAGCCTCTTTCTGAGGCTCTCTTGTTTAAGCATTCTTGCATTCTAGCTATTTCTGCTTCCACCTTTTGACTCCTCCCAAATTTTAACATCGTTCTTCAGTGGCAGACATTTAACACACCAGCACTCTGGAGATGTGATGATAGGTTTTTCGAAGGATATTTATAAAGCGTTTTAAAGTAGTTTGGAGGCTCATCTCTGAAGGAGCAGATAAAAGAAAAATCCTTGTAATGCTGGTAGCATAGGAACCACGTACAAAGAATGTCTCAAATACTTTCCTTAATATGTTGCCTGTATTTGCTCTAATGTTCTTACCATTTTTTTTCAGCCCAGCTCTCTCCTGGCAGGGGCAGGGATGAAAGGGGAATTGCGAGAGAGAAACAATAAACTTGTAAAACAGGCACCTTAGTAAGAGATACTGTAGCTTCAAATATTTACAGTTTCTTTGTGAAAGAATTGGCATTGCACATTAACCTTAATGTAAGTGTAATATGGCATATATCTGAAGGCAGAATTGAAGAATATGAATTTCTGCAGCTAATGGTTTTTGAATAAATTCAATACAATTGTCTGGCAGTTATTAGTGGAATGTGTGAATCGGGGACTATGCAACACTGTATACTTTGCAGACCTTGAACTATTTCTGCCAGTTAAGAGCTGTTAGATAGAATCTGCTGAAAATTAGCTTCATTCAGGTATTGTACAATATAGTGGGCTGTTGTGGCAAAAAGCATTCTCTGCTAGCATTAAGGCAAAACAAACTCTCCTGTCCTTCTGTCCTGAATTGCAGATTGTGTCTGACTGAGATCAGATAACCTTGCCTCTCTGCATGCACATATGTATGTGCCACCCATGTATATGTGCAAGGAGATCTGTGTCTAGGTGTAAATATTGCCATATAATTGGTGTTGCTCTCGTGCCTGGTGTGGGCAGGTCACAGGCACCCTGGCTCTCACCAGTTGCAAACTGACGCTGTACAAGTATGCGTTGCTTGCTCCAGAGCATTAGTATTGTCGCGTTAGATTGGACTTAATTTGGTCTTGCAAAAAATAACCAGTGCCTGTATTATGTGGAATGTCAAGCTGAATATTTGTGATGGCTTACCCTCACTTTATTGTAAGTCCTCTGGGTTTGATAGGAGGGAAAACATGAGAGAGGAGAAGGAATACAAAGGACCAGCAGAGTTTGGCCTCCCATACCCTGAACGTCACAGTTCAGTGCAAGCCAATGCTGCATTATGTTGCTCACTCTGGTATGGCATCTGGGCTAATTTGTCTTACTAATTACACTGGGTGTAGAAGTATGCTGATGCCATTAACAGTGTCCATGGACCAAGTTGATTTTTCTTACCTGAGCTTTATGGTGCCTCATAAGCAGCAGAGCTTTCCTGAAACTGGTGACGCGGTGGGATTGGCAAAGTGTAAAGGTCTGGGCAGTAGTGTTCTGTGGGTGTGCTTACGTGGGCAGTACACACTTTATGAAAGTATTTGTCAATGTCTACTAGTACAAAGTGTGCATAAAGCTGTCTTGATTCCTTACAGCCAACAAAGAGCATCCAGGTCTTTGTAAAGGCTTTATAGGCTTTATTTAGCGAAGATGTTCACATGGATAAAGCATGTGAAATGGTGATTTAAATTTGCACCTCAGGGAGCAGGGCTGAGGAGATGGAAGAAGAGTGACCAATATCTGGGCAGGGAGGGAGTAAGGAAATTTCCCATTTTGTACTGAAAATTGGAGCAGAGTGAGCTGGAAGGGAACAAACTGGATTCAGACATGATTGATCCTTCCAGAGTGTGGAAGGAATAGGGAGGGCCTGGATGAAATAAACCTTGGGGGTAACTCCTTTAGGTAAGAGAGCCAAGAAATTGGATCTGGTGGCAAAAAGATTGGTAAGCTGTTGAAATTGTTGGCTTGAGACTCCACTGACTACTTCCATGTCCTTTTCCCTTTCTTTGTCCTCCATATCTGCACCAAATACTGTTTGGAATAGTATCCCTGCTTCTGTGAAAATAAACACCGTATACTGAAGAGGAAGCAGTCAACTCAAGCCTGTTGGCAGGAGTTGTGGGAATGCAAATGTCAGTGCATGATTTGAAAAACCTGGTACTCTTGGAAGGGAGGGAATTTCCACCACAGAACCAGCTCATCCATTTTCCAATAGGGTCGGTAGACAATGGATCCCACAACCCTATGTGGTCTCTGGCATATTACAGGGTTTCATAGTTGTGGTCACTTCTAATTGCCATGCAGACTACTAGAGGAAAGAGTTTTGGTTCCTGTCTTGAAGTGTTTAAAATGGAACTGGCAAAATCCTGGTAAAACCATTCCAGTAAATGTAGTCCCAGTGTTTTGCAGAATGTTAACCTCCCTCAGTGGCTGTTACCCCTGGTACACAAGGCACTGTCACTAGGGTATCCTCAATCCTGAACTCTGCTTGTAGCTGTTTTACCCTCAAGTCTTTTCACAGCGTGTGTGAGTTTCAGTATGAAAACCTAGAATGGATTCCCTGAAGGAACTGGAATTTCTGGGTGTTGCAAAGTCCTTATTAGGAGATTGGAAAGATACACTGAGCGTGCCTGTTGAAAATCAGATAGCACAAGAGTTCCCACTGTTGTTCTTCTGGAAGCATTGCTCGTTAACTAATTTTGTGTTTCAAATTAGAATGGAAATGGAAAAGAATAGTAAGCAAAGCATTGTCTTGAAGTCCAGGTATTTACAGTATTTAGAAAACTTACAACTGATTTACTCTGTTTTGAACTAGTACCAATGTGTTAGGTACTGAGGACAGTTTTTCTATTTTTACTTCCTTGCTCCTTCAGTAAATCTGAATTTAACTCTTTTTTTGCACATATGCCAGCAGCTTTTTATTTGTTTCAATATTCTTTTTTTCCCCCAGCGTAGCCTTACATAGAATTCCCAGTTTAGTTTTGCTATCAGGAGAACGTGGCAATAATAAGCTCAGATCATGCCACTTGCATGTGGTGTCTCACTGTTCAGGGCTGAGAAGTCCTGCCCATGATTATGGGGCTGATCACACTCACACTGCAGATGAGAACTGTAAATAACTTTTGTTTATTTGAAGGCACTGAGAGAGATTTGTGAAAACTTTGGTTGGAACTAAATGTTTTAATGTCCGAAATCAGAGTATGTTGTAATCAGTCTGACACAAGTGTGGCAGGAAAAAAAAGCCTTGCATGGACAGTAAGTCTCATGAAATTTCTAACAAAATTCTTAATCTAACTTTTGGGATTTTGTGTCATTGGTTGTGAAAATCTGGAGTAATAGTTAAATGGCCAGGGGGTCCAAGACCCATTTTGTAGCCTGTGGTAATTACTCTCTTACACTCATTTCAGTTGTAAGCCTGTGAGAGATACTAATATAGTGGTGGATTTGATATTTTTATGTCCTTCATGACTGTGGGTTTTGGGGTCTCTACTGAGCTGTCAGCTTGCTGCTTTATTGCAAACCAGTTAACATCATGGAAGCTGGAGAACATCTACCTTAAGCTAGAGGATTGACAAGTCATGAGCAACGTTATCTTCACTTTGTTTGCAGTGCAGTGTTCCCCTAATAGGCAGACCTCCTTGAAGCATGGCCTAGGGAGCTTTGGAAAGCATCTCGGATGGAAATGCCAGACAGTTGTTTTGCACTTGTTAACAGCTTTTATCCGGAAGCTTTAATAACATCACTGGAAAGTGTTGTTTAACAACTGGCTGCTTTGACAACTGTGACTCTATTGGTAATGAGGGAGCTTATCGTAGGAAAGTGCTGCAAAGAAATCAGGGAAAGGGGGGGCAATGGGTAAATTGCTTTAATAAAACTTTTGTTTAATAGAGTTAGCACAACAGATGGATTAGCAGATGAGATTCCCCCTTACTTCTCCAGTAATTCTTTGGAGAGGGTCTTGACTCAAACCACCTAACCAAAAAAAAAAAAAAAAAAAAGTGTTCTCCTTTCTGTAAGTTTTGCAGTCTTATGGCAGAGATGGGTACAGAAAACCAGACCATGCAGCTGCAGGCTTTCTAACACAGGTGTTGAATTTCAGGCGAGCAAACATTGGAGAGAAAAAAGTGCTCTCCAGCAATTGTGATGAAGAGCTCCAAATACCTGTAGCAATATGTCAGCATTTTGAAATAGTGTTGCATCATGTTCTACCTGAAACTTCATTAATGATAGCATGGATGGCCTCTTTATCTTGCCAACATCTGCCCTATTACTGGTTGAGACTAAGGGCCAGGCATGTGGACTAATTCTGTTGAAATAGTTGTTTTTATATTTTGTGCAACTGACAAGCAACCCTGCAATTTACAGTCAGCCAAGTAAATTAACTTTGAACTCACTGTGGGGTTTGTTGTCTTGTAGTGCAACAAAGGCAGGCTGCGAGAGGCAGCCTACAGTAACACTGCCTTACATTCAGCCGAGTATCCATCAATACTGAAACATCTTTTATGCTCTTGTTCTGGGTCACATCTCATCTCTCTTTGCTGCTCAGCATCGGTGGTAACAGACTCCAGGCCAGGGGCCTCCAATTTAACACCTGTTGACTTGTGACCATAGATGGTCTGTTTCTAAGCAGGTTGTAATATTAGAGGTAAAGAATATTAAGGAAAAGCCTGTTGTTGGTGGATTGACCTTTTGCCTGTAGGACCTCTGCCTTCCATCAGAAAATGGAAAAAGGGTAAAAATGGCTCCTCTCTGTTCCACGCTGCTGGTCCAAGCAGCTGCATTTGAATACTGGGATTGGCGCCTCACTCAGTTGTGCAGATGTTTTGGATGTCCAGATATCCTCTAAATAGCCACCTCTCCCAAGCAGACAAGAGTGCCAAGGCAGATGATGCTTCACCCCAGGGTGGTTCTGTCTTACCTAGTAATGCCTTATGGCTTCCAGAATGTTGGAAGAAATCAGGGGGAACTGATGCATCCTGGAAAAAGCCTAGCAAGTGTGGAAGCACATTTTTATAATTGCCAGAAAATGAATTGAACCTGAGTCCACTGAGGGGATTCACAAAGGAGGCAGCACCTCTGCTGAGTCTTGCCTCAAACAGCAGTCCTCTCAATAGTTTGATACCAGCTGGGGAAATCCTTCTGGTGGCATTAGGGTTGTTAATTCCAGTCCACTCTTTCTTGGTCACATGCTTGGAACTGATCCCAAACCAGTGATGTTGCACCACTACAGTGCCTGAGTCATGGATATGTTTAATGCAGATTCTGTAGGTGGCAGGCAGCCATTGTTTAAAGAAACAGTTTCCTCCCTCACACAGCCACCTGAAGCAAGCTCGTGTGTGAGACTTGATTTTTATCATCCCTCAGCTTTTCTTTCATGAGCCAGTGTTACATTCTTGCTAGGAGTTTAACCAGGTTTCTCAGAAGAACTTGGTCTGCACAGGTTGTGAGTCTAGGCTGGGACAAAAGAAAACTTCACCATTTTCTGCACAGCCCATCCAGGGATAAAGAGTGTGGAGAAAAATAAGCTGATGATGGAGCAGTACTTGGTATGCCTCTGCAGAGAGATGAGTGGGCACAAGGGAAAAGAACTAAAATGCAGTGAAGTAAAACATGCCCTTTGTGTTTTGAATATAATAAAATTTATGCATTGTGTTTTGTTTGTGAATTCCTCTGCACCTATGATCTGTGCCAAACTTGTGTCTTCTCTGTCATCACACACAAGTGCTCAGAAGTATGAAATCTTCTCTTCTCTTGCAGTGAATGTTCATTTTAGCCCATGCTCACAGTTCTCCTTCCCCTTCTAATGCAGTCATTTAACTTTCTCCTGTTGTGGCCTTTGCTGCCTTTGCTCTTAGAGCAGCCCCTTCCAGCTCTTAGTGCTTGCATCCCTTCTCCCACACTGTCCTTAATTGGAACTGTGGGGAAATACTCTACATTAGGACAAATGATTCTTCTCCCCTTTTCTCCATCTTATCTCATCTGTTTCATATCCTTAGAACAGGGGCATTTATTTTTCAGCACTTGGAAGCATATGATTTAAAACACTTTCAGTTTAACAACTTTTAGTTCAGCTATCTCTCTCTTAAAAAGCTTTTGTTCTCCTAATTTCTTTTTGGTCACTACTGTCTCTTGTGTTACCTCTGTGGAGTATTTCTTGAAGTCATCTTGTCTGCGCATCCTCTTCTGAGTGCTCCTTCTCAATTACATTGTGCTCAAAGTTAAGGGCAGATGGCATGAGCTGTGCTGTTGCTTACAAGCCCTTGGTTTGGGTCACAAGCCTTCACTGCATTTGGAGCGTGAAGACTGTTCTGTGTAGCTGCAGAGGAGCTAGAGCCATTCATAGGATTCGATGTTTGCTTCCTGGAAGCAGCAGTGAAAGCTGAGATTTACATCACTTCTGTGATGACATAATGATTAGAGAAGGTGGCCTGTACTTCTCATTCTGTTTCTAGGTTGACATTAATGACAGCATTGAAGTTCACTGTCTTTCTCGAGCAAATACATGATATATTTGCTAGACTATCCACAAGTGCCCTGAATGTCACCTTGTCAGACAAGGTGATGGTATTTTGGACTTTGTGACCTGACAGGGTTCAGAGAGGGACTGCAAAAGACAGGGTCTCTGGAATAGCTGGTGTGGGCTGTCCTGTTGCTGTCCCTGTCAAGCACTGTCTGTCTGAATTGGGATGTGGGTTGTTAGCACTTACAAGGCTGAAATCTGTTGTTCAAACTAAAGCCTCTGTACTTTTCCAGGAGTCCAGGCTTGAAATCCAGCATATGTGTTCCTGTTATGCTTAGCTTCTAACAGCAAGAATAGTAGGTGGAAATGTGCTTGTGATTTACAAATATGCTTTTAGAATTTCAGGTTAATACTACCAATTATAATAGCCAAAATAATTTGCCCACACAATACTCAGTTAAAAGACAAATACTCCTTTTTGGCAACCCCAGTTATTTCCACTGGTGCCAAGTGCTCTTGTGGCACACATGAAAGTGGCTGTGCATGAGTGGCTGTAGTCAGGTCCAGATGTTAATATACTGTAATTTTGCTGCCAGTAACACTCAGGGTAGTGGATTGTGATATCTTCAGACATTGTTATGCTCTGGTTTGTCACCTCAGTGTTTTGTGAAACTTTGTGTGTGTGTGTGTATGCATGTTCAGAAGTGGTTTTTCTTTCTCTTCTCTTTTTTTTTTCACTTGTGGCTGGTGGCATGACAATCTCCTTTACTTTGGACTGCTAGCTCCAAAGCTCCCCCCTCCAATAAACAACAAACTCCTCCCTCCTGATTAAAATATGTAATGTAGATTATTCCAAACACTCCTAAGAGGTATTCCCTCTGATCTTCTAATGTTCTTGAGATCTTTCCTTGTTATTATTCTCTCCTACTGAATTTAAGGGCCAATTTCCTTTTTGATTTGTCTCTAATCCCCATTTGGATAATGGTATTTCCAAGATACTTAAATCCAAACTGTCCTAGCACCAAGCTTTGGGATACCCATGCAGATAAATTGTACAATACCTAACATGTGTTTAGCCTGTGCATTTTAGCCATATGACAGTATTCTTTGCCAAGTCAATTTTCTGTTCATTTTTTTAATTACCATTCTGTGAGACACTGTTTCATGTGTTGTACTAAATTTCCAAGCGTCTGGTCTCTGTTAGAGTACTGTTCTCATCTGTTAAATAGGCAATTTCTTTGGGAAACAACACCAGAAATGAAGTGATTTGAGTTTGGCTAAGGCAGCAGAATTCTTGACAGCAGAGTACGCCTTGGTTTGGCCAAATCTCTCGAAGGGTGAACAAAACTTGCACATGGCTCTTAATTTACAGTGCTAGTGGTCTTGTGTGGAGTGGTAGGGGGGAAGAGGGAGTGCCCTTGCAATGAAAATGAATGCGTTGTCTCTACTGCAACCCACAGGCAGAGATCGTGGCTGCAGTCTGCTCATACCCTCCTGAAATAGGTTGGTCTGCTTCTCTGCAGCCCCCACAGACCTTCTGCTGAGGGTTTCTGTTACACCACTACGGCTGGCAACGACAAGCTTTTCTCAGCAGAAGTGTGGCTGGTCAGCACCCAGCCCACATGGGAAATGTGTGTTTTTGCATCGGCCAGCTGCACTGGCTGACCTTGTTTGCAGGCTCTTTCCTCCTTCCTCCTTGGACACGGTTGATACTCCAGCCTCCTTACCCTGGCTTTGGATGATGGCAAATCAATGAGCACAAGCTTGGTACTTCCACTCAAGTATGAGCTTTTCTTTGCATTTCTTTTTCCCTGCCTCGCCTTTGTCCATGTCACTCTGAACGTGTAAAAATCAGTTCCTCTGATGAAACCCTCTAGGAGCAGTGGCCAGCAGGGCTACAGTAGTGATTTCAGTGACTTTACTCCCATGTGCTGCCAATAGGAGTTTTTATTATTCAATATAAACTTCTGTAATTTAAACACCAGATTTCCCCCTCATGTTTATTAAATATCGTGAAGAGCTGTGGGATATGCTTCTGCTTTCTGCTATCCAGTGTCAAGTGTTGTTTTGGCTTCCCCTGTTTCCCCCTGTGGAGCTCATTTTGGCAAAAATTTCGGATGGCAAAGTGAGGGATGTGGGAGGGTCTTGGCTAAGAGGATGTAAGGAGACACTTAACGGAGTGCCTCCTTGGCAGACACAAACTGGAGGAGATAAATCTTGACACCTGAGATGGTTTTATTGTCAGAAGTTTGCTTATTTTTACTTCTGCTAAGAAAATGTTCATTTTCCTGTTGGAAACATTGGTGTGTTGTTTTTCTCTTGCACATTCTCATTTTAGATAAGTTTTATGGTGTACCTCTCTGCCATTTCTGTTGTCTTCAAGTAATCATATTGTGTGCTGCAGTGTTTTTAATTAAAACTCCCATTTATATGTTTTTTTTTTTTTTTTTATAATAGCCATGGATTCTCCCCACTCTGGGTGTGCTAATCTAGCCCAGTTGTAAATTACAGTGCTTGTGCATTAAAATAAACTGCAGTGACACAGGCCCTCAGAAGCACTGCTGGAGGCTCTCCTGAGCACCCACTGGGGTCTTTTGCGTGTTTAAAACATTCCTGTTGTTATCTGGATTTATAGGATATCTGATGGGATAGCTCTGTAAAAAGGAACCCTCCTATGGTAGATAGAGGGATTTTTTTTTTTTACTGAAGTTTTCAAAGAGGGAAAGTAATTATTTCCTTGTGTTGGATCTGTCTGATGGCAACTGTCTTTGGGAGTGAGGAAGAAGATCACATTGGTGTTTGAAGAGATGGGTCTTCCTGTTTTTCATGTTGGGTACAAGTTGCCTGTTGGAGAATGTTGGACACTTGAGTGCCACCAGAAAAGAGGAGAGTCAGGATCCAGAAAGCTGCAGTTTGAGCCAGAGTTCAGTATGCTGGTAGCATGTTCTGATCCAATAGGTGAGATCTGTGGGACCATTCATGTACTTAAATAGCTTGCTGACTTTGGATGTAAATACCACCCTTGGAGAAGCCCTGAAAGTTGAAAATACAACTTACCAAATCATGTCAGTTTGGTGCATTTCACACTGCCTTGCCCTCACCTCTTCCTGTGCTGTGTCCTTTTGCACCAATTTACAAAGGCATTTTCTTTAGCTTGCTGGCTCATGAAAGGCATTCATCAAAAAAACCCAACCTAAACAACCCAAGAAATTACTTCAACTGCATTAATATAATGATATAAAGCGTAATAGTTTCTCATGCTGGGCAGGTTTGTAGAACTTGGTGTAATGTGCACAAACAGTATTTTACTGGCCTGATTCTAGCAGTGAAGGCCAGTCTTATCTGATTCTTTCTCTCTTTCTTTCTTTCTTTCTTTCTTTCTTTCTTTCTTTCTTTCTTTCTTTCTTTCTTTCTTTCTTTCTTCCTTCCTTCCTTCCTTCCTAGTCATTACATTTGCAGGTTTTCCCCCATCACCTGTTTTCATGCCTGTAAATATGTAAGACAAGACATTCATTCTTTGTTCTGAAGGCATGTTAAGATCAATGCCCTTGAACATGCACCCTCTTCTGACTGTCTAAAAATTTGTTAAAGGTATAGATCTTGATTACATTCTCTTAATCCAAGCCTTTTCTTTTAACCCAGCTCTTAAAAGGAAGCGTACATGACAGTACATCACACAGTATCTCAGCCCTTTCCTGACATTTCTGTGGAAGTAAATGAAAGGTGTAAATTAAAAAAAGCAAGTGTTTGTGTCTCACTTTAACCTCCTGTTATGTTAAATGGCTTTATTGAAGAGTGCCAGCAGTGTTCTCAAAAAACTTGGGAAAATCCACTGTGAGCCATGCAATTAGTTGCCTTGGGAGCTGAGTATGGAGTTCATGATGTTTGATGTGAAAATTACACGGACACATCTAATTGGGTGTATTTGCACCACACAGGATACCAAATAAAGAGGTGAACTCTTTTCCTCCATTCCTTGCCTGTTTTTGTGTTTAGTTGAAGTGTTTACCTTGAACTCTTCCCACTCGAGATACTATTTGTTTAGGCCTAGAGATCAATCAATGGGTGCATGTTCTCCTGTGCAGATTTTGGAGGGGGGGGGGAGGGGGGCGAAACACAGGCAGGAATGATACTACAAGCCTGGAAGGATGAGGAAAGGTGAACTTCATGCTACCTCATGCTTCCCATTATCATTCCTTAGTTGTGACTTGCAGTGCCTATCCCAGCCCTAGAGCTCTACTCTTTCTGCAACAGTCAATGGCTAGTTTAGAGAGTCCTCAGCACCGCAGGATCCATTACTCATAATTTCTTTTAGCAGTTAAGTTTTGTAACATCAACGTATGCGAATGTGTTCTCCTGTGACAGTGACCTCCAGTGTTTGTCAAGTCTCTGAGCCCTTTCTTATTTCTGGCTTTAATGTTTCTTGTTAATGGTCCTCCAATTAAAGAAAAGCACTCTGGAAATTAGCAGCTGATACCAGCTAGAGTTGTGAATGCACACCTTAGAGTATCATTCTCTACTCTTAAGTGATCTGCTAACAAAACCCAGAAACCCTCTCTTCTTTTCTTGGTATTAAACCCCTCATTTGTTAGAGAATGTGGATGTAGCTGTCTTCCTCCTTCCCCCATTAAACCTCCAGAAACTTCAATTCTATTTCGATCTTTAAACAACTTGATTTCATTCTTCTTTGGTTGCAAATATAACTTGCCTGATGAATGCAGCTAAATTGTGAGCACATTTTAAATATTCTGTGTTTCTGAGCAGTAATAAAGACTTAAAGTAAAACATTTTCCAGTAATTTAGTGCTCTCTTCAGTGCAGTTATTCAATTATTAGACCATAAAGGCATTCTGCATTTTGATGTTATTAAGAAATATATTAGCAGAAAATGCTCTATTATAATCTAATGCTAATAATCAGCTGGTAGGAATTAGAAGAGAAGATGTATAATTGGAATTCTTGTGGCTAATAAGATGTGAATTATAAAGACGTTTCCAGGAGAGAAAGCTAGGTACTATTATAAGAAACTGCTATTTGCATTTTAAAACATTACTAGGCACAGTGATGAGATCAGATTGATTTGCTTAAAATACCAACGAGGCACAATAATGGAGATTACCGAGTAACACTTTGATCTTGGAGCAGCATCACTGCCTTGCACCCTTCTTTCATTATGTGCCGTTCTGCTGCAGGATGCCTTTTCCTGACCTGCTGTAGCTTGTTTTTAAAACATTGGCGAAGCAGGGAAATATATGCTGAAAGGATAATTCAGGCCACCAGCTTTCTAAAGGGTACCCTTCTCCTAGAGGTGGCTGATGTGACCTACCAGCTAGCTGCTAGTCCCTCTAATGAAGGAGTAGATGTCACAGGAGTTTAAGAATACCAATTATGTTTTCTTAAGTGCAAGTTTTATTTCAAATTAGGGCCTAGTTTTGTCTGTGGATTGCCACCAGTGAGTGATGTCCTCTTCTGAGCCATTGGCAAATAGATCACACCCTAAAATCCTGGCCTTTGATTGCCCTGGTACTGCTGGATTTTGTGTAACCGTGTCATTAACCATTGTAAAGTTATCCACTCACAAGATTTTGTCTGTGATCTCTGCATCACTGAATCCCACAGGTTGATTACTTGCCTTTTACAGTAAGGGAAGGTGAAAGGTGTGGGTTTTTCCTCTTTACAGGACACCTCCCTTTTTGAAACCTAAATTGACCTTTAGAAATCCAGTCATACTCAAACTTGATAAATGTGCTTTTTCTTCAGTCAGCTGAGAGCTTTCAAATGGACCTAAATGTAGTAGGCTGTGAGAGGCTGATGTGTAATGAGACATTCTTGTTTTTTCTAGCTCTGCAAAACTCAGAAACCTTCTCTTAAATTCTTAGATTGGTTTTAATCTGTTGCTTTTGGCAGGGTCTGGTGCTTTTTGCGTTGGGGAGTTTCTGGAGAGAGTAGACAGTGTTAGAAGTGGTTTCTTTGAGTGTCGTGGGCTCCCTACAGGGATGGTTGGAAGATCACTACATGAGGAGCTGTGTGGACGCAGCACAGTAACACAGAAGCAAAGGCGGGATCCAGGTGAGGTTCAGTGACTTGGAGAGAGGGGCAATGGCAAGAGCCAAGTGGAGAGCATTGTCCAGGTGTGAATGCAGTTAAGTACATTCTGAGAGCCTGCAGGGACCTTGCTTTGCTAGATCTTTGCCATTTGCCCGCAGCAGATAGTTCAAAATCCTGCAAACTTCAACAGATCTGCTCTAAGGGAATAAAGAGGAAGTCAAGTGAGAAGACAGGAGGTGAGCAGAGTAGCAATCTCCATGTTTGTGCGCTCTGCAAGGTTTTCTGGGACTTGGGAGTGTCTTGAGAATCCAGTTAAATTCCCAGGCAAGCAAGAAGCAATTAATTTTTTTTTCTGCAATTAAAAGTTTAAATCTTGATTATCACCCTTAATTATTAAGTGCTTAGTATTGGTCGCGTAGTTGTCCGAGAGACTAGGAAGCAATTTAAATGGAGGGTGCTGTAGCTTCACAAGCATTTGAACTAGCTCAGCCAGCAAAGCTCTGCTGGAAGAGTTAACTCTTGCCTTCTGTTTTGTGCTTGGGCATATGTGAACCTAACTGGAGAACTGGGCTGTTAAAATAATGGTTTTAATTTGATATTTTTTTCTCTGTCCCTGTCCATCTCCCACCTCCCCAGGAAATTTGAACCCTACATCAGCTCCTCTCTCCAGGTCACCATAAGTTGGGTTTGCTGATGTAAATGGAAACACAGGAATACATGGGAAAAGGTGGGACTAGGATGTTATTGTGAGTTTATAGTGAAATTTAAAGAGAGAAACAATATTGCTTTTGATGCCTCACTTTGTTGTGGTGTGCAATACTTGCATTTGAAGAGCCTGCAATATTCACCAGTACAAAAAGAAAGGAAGTCTTCCTTGCTTTCAAAAGTGTATCCTTCCTAGGCAGTTTTAGCAACATTTATCCCGGAGGCACATGAGCTTTTAAAAAGAACTGTATCTGAGTTTACTGGACAGTGTCCTTGGCATTTCTTAAACTGTGGGAAAATATGTAACCTTTCCCTTCTGCTTGAATAGAAAAAGATCTTTTGTGAACCAGACCCTGGTGAAAACTCATGCAGAAGCATAGTGAAGGGTTTCAAATCACTGCTTACATGCTCAAGAGCCAAAACTGGTGGAAGAAGGAGGAGATTGTACTCCTGCATTAAAGGAAAGGTATGAGGATGCACGTTGGAAAGCTGATCTAATGAGACAATGATGGTGGCCATTGTGAGGAGAGCTGTTGTTTCATCAAGAAAAAATGGAATATGTACTTTTTATTTGTCAGTGTTAGATTTTGTTTATTTTAACAGAAGTGACAGAACTGTTCTAAACAAGATGAGTATATGCAGAAGGAATAGGAGCTTTCTTTAGAAATGTGGTGAGTGAACTCCAGCCCCCTTCAGAATCTTCCCTTGCTGTGTCACTCCCCTGTTCTTCTCTTTTCTTCTCCCAGAGTGACAATCTAGATGCCTTTGTCCAGAAGTGAAAGAACATCTTTCACTTACAGGATGAGGAGAACAATTTTCTCTCCCCACCAGCATCCCAAATTGCTGTGCTCTGGGCGCAGAAATTTTGGTGGTTGTTCCCTCTCTTTGTTTTTTGTTTTGTAGTAATCATTCCTTTTAATGCATTTTTAATAAACAAGATTCATTTGAGGAGATCTTGAAATGATTCTGCAGACAGCAGACAGACTGCCTTGTCCTAAAACACTTCCTCTTGTCATGTAGATGGTTTTATCAGATAAAAGAAACGTTGCCTTCAGCATTGTGTGTTTTATTGTTGCACAGGTGTGCACACACCCCCTTACACAGTAATGCCCATCCTAGCCGTGACAATGGGAATAAAAAAAGCCAATAAACGTGCCTCTTTAACCCTTTTTTCTGGTCAGGACTTTTATATGCAGATCTCTTTCTGTGCAGCATAATATTCTATTTGAAGTGGAACTTAGCTCTTAGTTAACACTGAAAGTGATAAGTTGTCTAAAGCCCTGTTTAGACAGACAGAGCTTATTCGGCATCTGCATTAAGCTGTTTGACAAAATGTTTCGAATGTAATTAGTTCACATCAAAGGTACACCACCTTTGGTGGTGGGTAAGATGGATGAGAACTAAAGATACTGAGATCAGCATGACCTGACTGAAGGCCTTGCAGTTTAAGGTTCTTCAGTTTATTACATTTTATCTTGTGTAGGTTGGGTGTTTTTTTTTTTTTTTTTTTTTTTTTTTGTTTGTTTGTTTAAAAAAAAAGAAACTCTCTAGCACAGGATTTTTTCGGATTTCTTTTCTTTAATAATTTTCAGAGCTCTTGTGTCTCAGTTGTAAAAGCTCTTTGGTTGTCATGCTCCTCTCATACCTCAACTGAACAAGTGGCCTCCAAGAAAGAAGATTGTTGTTTTGGTTGGTTTGGTTTTGGTGTGTGTGGCAAAAGAGGCATGCAGAAATAGGTTCTTTTATAAAGTGCATTTCTGAGAATACATTGATAAAAAATAGGTGTTTCCATATACTGCTCTCAGGGATCTTTTTGCATCTATATTTGCCCAAGTTACAAATTTTTTATCTTGTACTGTTGAGGTTGTAAAAACCAGGCTGAGACCAGAAAGTTTAAGCTGAATTCTTCCTTGTTCTTGTATCAGTATCACCAAAGATTACAATTAGGTTGGCAAAGAGGGGTAGCTCAGGGAGGTAGTGGAAGCCTCATCCCCTGGAGGTCTTTAAGGACAGGCTGGATGGGGCTCTGAGCAACCTGATCTAGTGTGAGGTGTCCCTGCCCAAGGCAGCAGGATTTGAACTAGATAATCCCTGGCAGTTCTATGAAATATGAAAATATGCTGAGATTTTTTTTCCTTTACAATATTCCCACTTCTATACATACTTTTTATCTAAGTCTACTCAGGCCTACGTCTGTATCAACACTGATAGCGAAATAAGAAGTCTTTTCTACTCTACTAGCTGGTAATCAATACTTCTGTTAAATAACATGGGAATTACTGCAGTTGAGAAGCTGTGGTGGTGTCAGCAAGAGTTAAACACTGTGAGTATGTAGGGCAAATTTTTCGAAATGAAAAGTGATGCTTGACACCCAGCTTGGGAAGGGTGGTAGTAAAGTGTTCAGTGCTTTCTGAAGACAAACTGCTTAATTGAAGTTTAGACTTATGAGTTACTGAGAGTTAATAAGTGCCAAGCATCATCTGAGGTGCAAGGGCTCAGCTGGTGCTTGGTGAGTACTGAGCTGCAGTCATTTCAATTGTGTATGTAAGTCTTTTGTTTTAAGGTTGGCATTTCAAAGTCTTACTGTAGCCATCTTGGTATGAAGGTGTTCCACATAAGTTAAGTGCACATAATAGGAAACCTATGTGTTGAAAAAGACAGAGTTGTTATGCCAATTCTTTTTGTGGATCATACCACTCTTTTAAAAACAACAGTGATTCACAGAAGGTGGGAGAAGACTCTGCCAGAGCTCCATGTAGCATTTGGCATTTTTCCTCAGCAAGAAGTTTCTTTATGTGGTTTAATTAGTATGATTTGAGGACTGATAAGTTGAATGTTGAGGAACAAGTGGTGGCAAAGCTGCATTTATGCTGTTCAAAAGAAAGGCTTTTTCTAGTGCTGCTGAGAGGTGGCCTTCCCTTTCTTCCCTGTAAAATTAGCATCTATCCTAGCGTGACTACAGATACATTGATCCTAAAACCAACAGCATCTTGGAAGCATGCAGTACTTAGAATTTAAAGTACTTGTTACATGCAGAGGTGATGGATGGCTAATTTTCATAACCTTAAGCTCATCTGGTTATCTAATCAATGATAAAGTGCATTGGTTTTCTTACCTCTAATGAGCTTGGAAAGGCTAGATTTTGAAGGATGTCCCTAGCTGTTTACATTTTTTTTCCTCCAATCCAGAACCTTAAAAACTTTAAAAATACAATAACAACAACAAAAAAGAAATTAGGAGTTTTTATTAAGAGGGAAAAAGAGGGAAAAAAAGTGGTATATGAGGGCTGGGAAGGAAAGTATTTAAAGTTTGTGAGAGACTCAGAAACATTGAGAGGGAATGTGCCAACACACATAGGAAGGATGAAGTTACCAAGGGCTCTCACATCAGCCTCCGCACTTGTGGTTGATGTGGACACCCATGCTTTGCCTGGCTCTGTATATGCTTCTGGTTATGTTAGCAAGATGTATATGCAGTTGTATATGAAAGGTAATCTAATTAATACTGAATTGAAGATACCTCCCTTTGTTTTATTTTCCTTCTCTTTCTTTCAGAGTGTCTTTCCATGTCCACATTCTGTCTTTGAAATCTTTCCCCAGACTCCTCCTACATAATTTTCTGTAGAAACTGGGAGCACAAATAAACATCTATTTTAATCCCCTTCTTACCAGGTGAGTGAGAGGAACAATGAGAGGTTTTATAGCCAGCCCTTCGCCCCTGTGGGTAGGAAATGAGTCATTACCATGATGAAGAAAAATGAGGGACCTCAGCCATAAATTCACACTAATCTCCCGATGTCAGTCTCTTGGGCAGGGTTAGTGACTCAGCATTATGTTTGCAAAAGGGCTGCTGTGCCCTTGGTGGCCTGTCAGATGATGAATTGCTCCTCTCCGTGTTCCAAAGGTCTTTGGGTGGACAGGAGGGATGAGCTTCCTTCCCAGAGCACAGAGTGCATGGCCAGCCCCATTCCTGGTCCCACCATCCACGTACCTGGCATGTGTGCTGCTGCTTTTGCTTCAGGCTGCTGTGGAGACCTGGCACTTTAGGGTCATTCTCAGTGTGAGCAGGAAAGGACAAGCAGCTTGTCAGACCTTCATGTCTTGATGACACCCATCTGACGATCTGCAAGCAGGCAGTGCTACTGTCTTCTGCTGTTCATGGGCATTCTTCAGCTAGCCTTCTCTTCTGAACATCTGCTCTGTTTTCTTTGGTGGAGGGGAAAGGTTAATAAAAAGAAAGAAAAAGTGTTCATCAGCATCTAGGAAAGGGAAGTGTTTCAGGAGTTACCCTTCACCTGTACCTAAATATGTGAAAATGAGTTTGCACTGTACATATGTACAGACATGCCTGCATTTAGGTGTGCATATAGGTTGGACTGGATGATCTTGGAGGTCTTTTCCAACCTGGTTTATGCTATGATTCTCTATGTGTATGCCTTTCCATGCTGATGTTCCACAGTCAATCTGATGAGGATTTGGAAGAGGACATTCCCACCCAGAAGAAGTTGGCATTGAGTCTCGGACAGCATTTCTCTGTACATCAGCTCAAGCCCATAATTCACTGGGGAAAGTATGGTGATGATTCACGGAGCGGCGTTACATTTTGTGTGTGAACTTTATGAGTATCTAGGCTTGAACTCCCTTGCAATAGCACCCATTAGGAATTAATGCTGCCTCTTCATTTGCAAATTTGTGCTCCAAACTGGCCAGCCTTAGAAAAGGTCTGTGTCTGTGCATGGACCGGCAGGAGCATTGTGTGGCCATAAAGGTATCTGGAGTTGATGGTGTCTCAGCTCTTGCCTATGGTCTGGGTAGAGGCCTGGAACAGCAGCGGTGTTCAGGGTCCCTCCTTGAGATTTCCAGAGCAGGAGAGCTAATGCCTTCTAATCCTCTTATAAGTCTAAACATGACTTGTGCTGACAGGGAATGAGCATCCCATAGCTTCGAGTCTAGTCATCAGTGTTTTGTCTCTGTCAACTGGGAAGGGACTGGTTTTGCCATAAATTAGCAAGACGATAGCATAAGAACTCCTGTCCTTGCCATCTGTAACGAAGCAGAATAAAATATTCAAAACTCTGGCTTCTGCTTGCAGTGCCCTGGCAAGTCACATGCAGTCAGCTGATGCCTGCTGTTTATTTCCATGTGGAATAAAAGATAGTTTATACATCATAACTTCTCCACTTTCTGGCTACTAGGTTTAAACACAGCCATGTCAGGCTTTTTCTGCAAATAGCAATCTCCTAGGATGTGAAACATTGTTAATTTATCTTAAATAATTCAATAGAGTGTCAATATTGCACAACTCCCTCTACTTAGAGTGACAGGTCTGTTCAAATTAGTAGCCCTGAAGAATAAAGAATATTCAGGACTTGCTTTTATCTCAGAAAAGACAGAACTCAGTGCAGCTGCATAACTTCTAAAAAGTAGCAGTGTGAGCACACCAGCCTGCTACCTGGATGACAGGTAATCCAAACACAAATGTTGTTGGTTTTAGAAAAGAAGTGGTATATACATTTTGTACCCAATTAGTAATCACTGCAAGTTCCCTGGATGTGCATTAGATTCTGTATTTTACACATGCATGCAGGTGATGCAACACAACATGCACATGGATCCTGTGAAGTGCTGGCTCATATTTGCACGCTAAATTATTCTATAAATAATAAAGTTTTTTTTTTTAAGGCTGATCATGTGATGAGTTGAAGCAGCCAGATTTGTTGCTCAATGATTTTTCTTTTTATTTCATTTTCCTCTGTGACAAGTTGGAGATCTGTTAATTGGCAAAAATAGCCCTGCCACCATACTCTGAACTGCTGGGGAAGGAGGAGTGTTCCCTTTTTCAGGTTAGGATCACCCAATTAGAGCAGCAATCAGAGAAGTTAAAGTGGGGTAAGACTCTCTGTTTTCTTCTTCATTATTTTGACAAAGCAGGATTCCTTGCTGGGGTGTATTATCAAATCTATTTTTACATTTCTGAAAAAACAGAGGTGAAGTTGTCCAAGAATCCCTTTGGAAAACTATGCCAGGTTTTATCTTGGGATACATTATCCAAGGAAAATATTAAGGATATTTTCTTGATGCCTTGAAATTTGTGCTTAAACCTGGCACTATGGTCTCCTGTTCGCTTACATAACCCCTCTCCATTCAGGTGCTCACATCCTTTTGATATTTGCAAGGATGAATTGATTAATTTGGGCACAGGAAGGAGGCGAGGCAGGGCTGCCCTTTGTTTAACCCAGTGGTGCCAGCTAGTCTGGGTCAGAAGCGTGACTAAACTCCAGCTGAGACGTTTTTGTGGCTGATCAAGATGTTAGGGCAACACCCAGAAAAATAGCCCAGGCTAGCTTGGCAGTGTTGTCTTAAAACTTAAAGCACATAGGCTGGTTTCATCGCAAGTGCATAATGTTCCTGCTGTGCAGTAGGGAGTCAGGCTAGAGGACCCTCTTCCTCCCTAGGCTTGTAAATCCTTCCTGCAAACTTGCTGGTGGACTTAGTGTGGTGGTTGCATTGACACACGGTTCTTGGGCTGTATATGTAGCCCTTCCCCTCCCAGAGGATTCTGTGTCCACATAGGCCAGGGTGCAGTAACTAAGTGAGAAATCTATATGCAGTTTGTGTTGTCTGGCCAACGTGGAGTAGCTAAGTTCTGAAGGTAAGCCCAGAGTGTCACAAAAGGGGGCTAGACCCTTCTCATATACCATTCTCTCCTGGCTGTTGTGAAGGAACTTGAGGCTTTCTTGTATACTCTGCTCAGCTGCCTGTACTTGGACCACCCTGGGTTGGGTTTCTGGAAAGCAAGGAGCCAGTGGATTTGCTGTTTTAATTATAACCATACTTACCAAGAACAACTTTTCTGCTCCTTTCTTTTATTTGGATGTGCTGGAATAATCTGCCTTGGAAGGAGTCTTTGGAACCAGCCAAGAGATTTTGGGTGAGAATGAGCAGGCAGACCAACATGGGTGGTATTGTAGTGGGCATTCTTCAGACAAATTGAAGAAGGCTCTTATTTCCAGGCTCTGGGTCCTTATGGTTCCCCATAAGGAAACCCCAATGTCTACTGGAGAGAAAGCACAGCAGGGGACAAGTAGTCCAAAAGGGGTTCTGAAGTGCATCAGTATCAACTTTTTGGCACAGTTAATTGAAAAGGTCACGAGGGAAAGGGCTCTGTTGGACCTCATGCTCATAAACAATGAAGGGCTGGTTTGGGATGTGAAGACTGGGGCAGCTGAGACTGCAGGAATCATGAGATGGTGGAGTTCAGGGTCCTGAAAGAAGGGAGGAGGGCTGAAAGCAGAATCCCAATGCTGTCCTTCAGGAGAGCAGACTTCAGCTTATTAGGGGATCTGCCTGAAAGACTTTTGTGATAAGAGTCCCATGGAAAAGAGGCATCCAGGAAGATCTGGCTGATTTTCAAAACTCTCCTCTCTATTGGTCTTTACTGGTAAGATTTGCCTTTAGGAATCCCAGACCTCTGGGATCAGTGGGAAAGTCCAGAGCAAGGAAGAGACCTTGATGGAGGAGGATCATGTCACAGAGCAAGGCGCCTGATGGGATGTGTCCATGAGTGCTGAGGAAGCTTATCATTGAGTCAAATCTTGTTAGCCTTTGAAAGGCTCTATAGCAATGCAGAGAGGTTCCTGAGGACTGAAAAAAAACTAATATCATTCTTGCCTTGAAGAGGGGGAAGGAAGATCTGGGATGCTGCAGGCTACTTGGCCTCACCTCAATGCCTGGAAGGGCAGTGGAGGAACTTATCTTAGAAACCACTTCTGAACACATGAAGGACAAGAATTTCTCTGGTAGCCAGCATACATTTATGAAGGGTGAATGACTCTTCACCAACCTGTTGGCCATCTGTGATGACCTGGTTGGCATAGTGCATAAAGAGAGAGCAATGAATGATCTTTCTTTTAGCTTTGTTATAACTTTTGACACTGTTTACCATAACATCCTCATAGGCAAAGTCATCAAGCCTGGGTTAGGTGAGTGGACAGAGACATGGAGAGAAACTGTTGGGTTGAAGGGGTTAAGATCAGTGGCACAAGGTCCAACTAGAGGCTAGTCACTAGTGATGAACACCAGGCGGCAATGCTTCCTCCACTGGTGTTGATTATTGTCTTCATTAATGATCTAGATAATGAGACACAGTGCACTTTAAGCAGACTTGGAGATGATAGGCAACTGGAAGGGGTGGCTGATAGACCACTACTGCTTTTAGATGGACCTCAGCAAGATGAAGTAGTAGAAGAACAAGGATCTCATGAAGTTCAAGAAACTTAAATGTGGAACAAGGAAAAAAGAACAACCTTGTGCACCAGCACAGGCTGGTGCTCCTGTGGTGAAAAGTAATGATGGTATCTTAGGCTGCGTTAGGCAGAGCATTGCCAGTGGATTGAGGGAGGTGATCAGCCTCCTCCACTAAGTCCTGGTTACATCTGGAGAGTGAAGGCCAGTACTGGAGACCTAGTGAAGCAGGTGCAATGAAGTCCACTGTGATGATGATAAAGAGACTGGAATGTCATCTGAGGGAAGACTGTAGAGTGGGGACTTCTCAGCCTGAAGAAGAGACTGCTCGGAGAAATCTTACCAATGTAAAAACAGAGGAGCCAGGGCTCTTTTCAATGATACCCAGTGACAGGGCTGGAGTCCATGGTGACAGGCAGGAATGAAAGAAATTGATTGTAAAGAGCAGAAGGTCTTTTACTGTAAATGTGATCAAACACTGGAACAACTTGCGAACAACTTGCCCAGAGAGATTGTGGCATCTCCATTCTTGGAGATATCAAAACCCAACTGGCAGAGCCCTGGACTGAGCAACCTGCTATAGCTGACCGTACTCTGAGCAAGGCAGTTGGATTAGTCCAACTCCCTCCAGTCTCAGTTATTCTGTGGTGCTGTAATCCTGCTTGCTGTTTGAACATGTAATTGTTGACTTTGTGATGGTCAATACAAAGGCAACAGCCATGTCCCCTTTCAAACAACAGTCCTAATTTGTTTACGCTTCCAACTAACTATTACATTAAGCCACAGGACAAATGACGCCCTGAGAAGAGGTAACTGTAGCTTTTGTTGATGTATGCTGATTGGTTCTGTGCCTCTTCCAACTCTGGAGGGGAAAAAAAGGGGTTACTTGGTTATTTATCTTGACTTATCTTCTTTTATTGCGTTGACATTAAGTCTCCATTTTCTAACAAAGTCTGAGGATGCTGCTGAGTTGAACTTATTAGTGCTTTCTTTAGTTCTGAAATTAGCTACTTGTGTTTAGCCCTTATCTCTTGCCCTTTGGAGTTCTCGAGTATTCCAAAGGAGGAGCAATCAATGGATGATTCCTGCTTTACATCTGTGCAAACATTTCTCCAAAATTTAAGTTTGGGTATGGAAGCAAAGCTATTTGCCCAGAATATTCTCTCTTACCTAACAGAGGTACTCTCTGTGGGTTTGGACAACTTTAAGGAGTTCACACAACATCCTAAATTTCCTGGAGTAGCTGTGTACTTTCTGCCTCATCAGCCCATAAGCTAGTGATGAAATTCCTAACTTCTCATTGCCCAAAGGAGTTATTGCTTGAAATTGTTTCATGGTTTTGCGATTAACCTTTTTCTTGCCTGTTTGATTCTATTAATCTGCAAACCCATATATTACTTGTCTTCTTTGCTGAGATTTGACCGTAGCAATTCAAAATGCAGTGCTTCTTAAGGTATGAAAATAGGAAAAGTCTTTCCACTTTGACTGATGTTGCTAAAATATGGCTTAGATCTAGTTATGCCACAAATCTACTTTTCAACTTGGTACATTTTTAGTATTGACTTGGATTTCAGTTGCTGCACAGTTCATGCTCTCTAGCACTCTCTAGAGGATTTGAGGACCAGACTAGCTTATTTTCTTACTTGGAGTTCTTTTAGACAACTTGATGTTAGTGAGAGTTATTCCTATCTGAGGAATCCAATGAAGAGACTTCTGTTGGAATGTAGGGAATGGTGAGAGAGTGATTTGCCATTGGAATGGGCTGCTCAGGGAGGTGGTGGAGTCACCATCCCTGGAGGTGTTCAAGAAGAGACTGGATCAGGCACTTAGTGCCATGGTCTAATTGACTGGATAGGGCTGGGTGATAGGTTGGGCTGGATGATCTTGGAGGTCTCTTCTAACCTGATTGATTCTATGCAACACCTGCCTTGTAGTTTCTGGAGTGGCCTTGTGTTTTAATTCATTGTGTTAGAAGACGATTATGTGTGTTTCCACTCTTACAAGTTCAACCTCCTATGCTTGAATTGAGATTGTAATGTCTCTATTCTGTATGTGTCACTGTGAGTAGATTTAGCCCTTGATCAGAATGAGAGGAAGGACATTACATGTAGGAGTTGGGTGAAGGTGTCCTTGTGTGCTGTGACAGTGGAAGTCATTCTGTGCATCGCAGAATAATTTCCTCTGGAAGAAACCTCGGGGGGTTATCTGGCCCAATGTTCCCAACTCCACAGTTAAGCTTTAAAAAGTGATAGCTTCATTTATTGGTGGCTTGGAGCAGACATAGAATCATAGAATGGTTTAGGTTGGAAGGCACCTTAAAGATAATCTATTTGCAATCCCCCACCGTAGACAGACATATCTCCCATCTAGAACAGGTTGCTCAAGGCCTTATCTAACCTAGCCTTGAACACCTCCAGGGAGGGAGCATCCACAACCTCCCTGGGCAGCCTGTTTCAGTGTTTCACCACCCTCAACTGTAAAGAGCTTCTTCCTAACATCTAATTCGAATCTCCCCTCTGCCAGTTTAAACCCATTGCTCCTCATCCTGTCATTACAAGATGTTGTAAATAGTCCCTCCCCAGTCTTCCTGCAGGCCCCCTTCAGATACTGGAAGGCCACTACAAGATCTCCTTGAAGCTTTCTCTTCTCCAGGCTGAAGAGTCCCTACTCTTGTAGCCTGTCCTCATAGCAGAGCTGCTGCAGCCTTCTGATCATCTTTGTGGCTTCCTCTGGACTCGCTCCAGCAGTTTGATGTCCTTCTTGTATTGGGGACTCCAGAGCTGTACACATGCTCAGACCGGCTTCTGGCTTTAGGTAAAGGTGAACCAACTGAGATGGTGGGTACAGTAATTTCTTTAGGGCTTGGACCTGGCCCATCTGTAGCTGCTTATAAGAGCGAGACTATTTGAACAGGAACGAGAATGAAACTCATTTCACACTGGCTTCTCAAAGACTTTCAGTAGGTGGTAACTTCATGACCACAGCTGATAAACAAACTTGGCGTTTGTAAAAATAGACTGATGATCTGGCAGGAATTCCAGCCTGTCCAAATGAGTCTGCTCCTGCCAACTGCTGCAGCCACTGCCCCATGAAGAGGGTGTGCCCCTTCAGCTCCCTCCCAGCCTTCACGTTTCCCTGCTTCGTCCCAATCAGATGGTAAATACGTCTTTGCACATAGCATTAAGGTTGGTAAATCAGTTGTGCAAATACTGCCAAGTAAGTAAATACAGTAGAAAATGGAACATTCACTTCCTTTTGTTTAGTTATCGATACAGATTTAAAGGCAAGTCACCCTAAGTAATTGTGTTTAGGTCATTAAACATGGTTTAATAATGACAATAATAGGGTGTGTCCTGAGACAGGAGGCAAAACAGTGGACCTATAATTGCCTAAGAGCAGGTTATTTCTGATAACAAACCTATCTCACTGGAATTAGCTCAGAGAAGTGCAGTTTGATGAACACCCCCTTTTGGACATATCCTGAATGTTCTTATTGCCTTGCTACTTAACCAGTTTGAGCCCACTAAAATGTAAAAGTCTTTTCACTATCTCTGTTTACCAAGTTAAACATTGAAGAATATCTCTCTTGACATAATGATCATGATTATGTTCAATGTATGACTGGAGAAAGGAAGATTCCCTACACCGTAGGCTATAAAGTTTCTATCCATATTATGGTTTGTTTGGTTTTTTTTTTCCAGTTTAAACCAGCAGTGGATATTTTTCATCCTTTGTGTTGTATCAGGATTACTCTTGGATGAAAAAAAAGTGCAAAGTTATAGGAGCAAGGAAATGAATCTTTCAAGGCTAACTAAAAAAAAAAAAAATAACTATTTTCTAAACTCAGGAATTTTTAATCTTTGAAACTAGTCTCTGCAGAGATGGATTAGTGAGGAGAGAACAGATGAAGCAATCAAAGGTGCCAGATAAATGCAATTTATCATCTTTCCACAATTTATTGCCTAATTATCCTCCTCATTGTGTGAATCTGCATCTACACATGTATATTTCTGTGATATGCATGAGTATTAAATGTGTTTATGGCATGATACCCCTCCTGGATTTTCCACTCTGTGTGTTCTATGAAGTGCTAGGAGTGGTACACTTCTCTTAAAAGTAAGTGTAGTGTACGGAATCTCACCAGACATAGCTGAACAGTGCTCTGCTGAAACACCAGCTATGTTACAGAAGACATGAGTTCTATGGAGTTAACTCTTCCCAATCCAAACCTCTTGAATGCATGTAATAGAATCCCTTAAAGCTGGTAAAATCGACTTTGCTTTCCAATCATAAAGTAGTTTATTAACTACAACTCATCATTTCCAAACTGTGAATTTGTACATGATGACAATTCTTTCCTGTCACATTGTTATTATTGGTTTTGTTGCTAAACAGGTTAAGGCTATAATCCATCTCTTCAGCTGTTCAGCTTTCCTGGACAAGATGGTTTTTTGTAAGCCAGGATACAAAGTTCAGCACTTACTGGGCCTAGTCCTAATCCTTTAGTCATACAATGACTTTTTCATTTCTCAGGTCCAGTAGTGTAACTATGACCTCACTGCACATAGTGCTTCAGCAGCTTGTTTTTCTGTGTTTGACTGTGGTTTATGTGTTTCAAGAGGACCTTTTATAAACGTGTGACTCTTCACAGGCAAATAACCCAGGGAGATTCTGTTTCTGGTGAGTTAAAAAGCACCATATGAACCTAAAACTTGTTCTCCCCCTGCCACTCCATTCTTGTCTGTTCTGTACAGGTCTTGTATAACTTGAGGTGTGCTGTCATTTCTACCCAAGGCCTATTTAGAACTTTGTTTTTAAAAGAGTAGAAGCAAGGTTGTTGCCACATGCAAACAGTCTGTTGTGGCTGACTTCCAGGTCCCTCGTGGAGTAGTAAAATAAGGCTGAAAGAGTGCATCTCCTAGCACTGCTAAAGGAACAGCTCAGTGAGGATGAGACTTGTGGTGTCCACCTCAGCTGTGGTAAGCAGTGGCATGTAGCCCAAGGAGTGGAGATGCATCATGTCTGGCTGTTGGGGATGAATGTAGAAGCCGTGCCTAGCCTTGAAGGGGTAAGATGCGTTTACACAAATTGCTCTGCATTCATATTGTACTGAACTAGAAGGCTTTTTGGAGCTGAGTACTCAATTCTGTTCTCCAGCAAAGGGCAACAGCAGGCATTTAGAACACTCCAGATAATACCTTTCCCTTTTCAAAGTCCACATTCTGATTTAGTCTTTTACTATCTTTAGTGTTAACCCCTAGAAAAAATATTCTAAAGAGGGGAGAGAGTGAGGGAGAGATGAGAGAGTGCATCAGTGGCATCTCAGCCTATTCATCCCAGTCTCCAGCCACCTTTTGCCTGACAGGCTCTTCACTCAGCCCCATGGGTCCAGCCTCTGGCGTCAGTCTTTCACCTCTTAGGAAAACAAAGTTGGCAGGGAGATAATGTTGGATTTAACATGATCTACAGGATTGGGGTCAAGGGTGATCATGAGGCCTTTCAATCAGTAGACATTCGTTTGAGCGTGTCATCACTGCTGGTGGTTTTCAGATCAGGCTTGTGCTTACAACAAGCTGAAGTGACAGGTGAGAAACCTGCTTTTCACAGCAGGCAGGAAAGAGCTGTTGGGATACTTATGGCCAGGGAAGAATAAACATGGCTTGGAGACAGACATAAATTGGTTGCTGGCCCTTGCTCTCTGGGAGGAGAGCGAACGTTGCACTTCCCTACCTCCCAGTGCACACGGCAAGGTGTGTGGAAGTGGCTGGCACAACCCCCTGACTCTTTTTGAAGATATATTTCCAGCTTAGAAAAAGATGAGAGAAGCAGCAGCCGTGCAGCTGGCTGCAGTACAGCCAGACCGCATGGTGCAGCACGAGTCTGGAGCTTGCTCCAGCTCCTGGCCGGGGTGCTGGTGCCGCTGTCCCCAGCCAGCGCATCTGCTTCCTGCTCTCCCTCCTGGTGGCCTAGGTGGGGTGAACTCCCAGTCACCCACATGTCATGTGCATGCCTTGTTGGTCTGCTGCTTGTGCTCCTTTTTTTTTTCAAATTCCCTTCTAAACACATGGATATCCTTGATGAGAGAAAACCAGTCTCCTTCCCAGAGCTGTTTCATGCAAACTAAATGGACTTTAGAGCTGTTTAGGTTTTGTGGTTTGTTGTGAATTAGGGAGGGTGTGGATTTAGATAACTGTGTGAGGAGGTGGAAACTCAGTCCCCTGAATAGAGTGGCCAAGCAGCACTGTGTTTCTGGCACGGGCTGGACTTGCTTCACTGAGTGTGGTACAACACTTCCACTGTTGTCTCGGCTCAGGAAAGTAATGGCAATGTCCAGCAGGTAAATTCCTCTGTAATCTAATTCCTCTCTTCATAATGACTGAAGACCTGCCACTTCAGCCAGGCAAGAAATTTAGGTAATTGATCCCAGGGAACTTCCTAGGGAAAGAGGGAGAACAGAGTGTAAAGAAAACATCAGCAGCTGATTTTTGTGGTGTTTCTGATATTTGTGTTGTAAGTAGGAAGCAGTTTTCCATCTGGAAATGGAAATGTTGCAAGTTGGAAAGAATCATCTTGAACATTAAAATAGCAGACTTCATATCAAGAAGGTTATTGCCCTTTTTGACTTGGGATGCATCACTTAACCTTGTACTTGCAGTAATAGAAACGGTCAGTCCCTGTGCTGCTGAGGTGCAAATGCATCCTCGATTATCTGAAAATGCAAGAGGAAGACCCTTGTGGATTATTTTTAATCGGACAACTACCAAATTCTGCTTAACAGTCTGTTTCAGGACCACTTTCAGACCTAGCTCTGGTCAAGTGTTAAATCCACTACAAAAGAAATTAGTTAGCTACAAGTAGGGCACTGTGTGAATTTTGTGAAGAGAACTCTTGGGCTTGTAGTAGTAGGATTTTTTTTTTGTTTTTTTGACATGGGTGGTAAAGGTAAGAGGAAGGATAACAAATCCTTCAGTTTTGTTTGTCTGTCACTACAAGAATGACTCCAATGATTTTCCATGCTGCATGAGTAGATCAGTAATGGCCTAAGTGCAGTCAGCCCTCTTCTGTCCCTGGTGCTAATGTTTCACTACCCAGTTCCACACTGGACATGTTCACATGTGGCCTCTGCACAGCAGTGACCGCATGGTGCGGCAGCCAAGTGCTCAGTGACCTCCTTCCGCTTGCTCCCATCCATGCTTTGCCTTAATGGGCAGAGAGGAAGGCAGGAGTTTGGCCAAACACAAAGCAAAAGAGTGGCGGGGGGGGTGGGGAGTGAATCAAACCTGAATAAAACCCAGGCCATGCTGTCGCTGTGCCAAAGGCAGACAGAGAATGGGAGCCACAACCAGGGTGGTCAAGAAATGAGCTGGCAGACGATGGGTCAGTTGCAAGTCACGGCACTCTTCAGGCAGCTCAGCCAAGAAGAGCTTATGTTTGTGCTGGTTGTGTGGCTTCACTACCAGAAGCGTGCCTATCCTTTTCTCTCAGAGTAATGACTAGGTGGAGCAGCTCAAATAATAACTGTGCATGATATTCTTGGTGTTCTAGCCAGGAAAAACACAATCCTGAAAAAGCATGCTTGGTTACAGAATTCTTTGTCTAGTTTTATTAGTGGTGGTGTGAATTGCTGACAGGTGTGTGAGATGCTCCAGCTAGATGACAGCATGGGGCTGGCACCTTGGGCAACCGTGGAGCACATTGAGGAACTGGGAGGTTTTTATGAAACAAGTGGAAGTTTCTGAGGAGCTTTGGAACAGGTGATGATGGAGACTCTTGTAACCCTGTACTCTGGTTGATTCAACAGGCACAAAGACAGTGGTGATGAAGAAGGGGTGAAGCATTAATATTGTCATCCCTGCAGGTTGGATAATACCTAGTCATGTGGGTTTCAACCTAGTTTCCAAGAATTGCATTTCTGAGCAGTAGAATAGGTTGCCTGCCCACCCCCTATCTTCAATTGCCACCTGAAATATATTTTCCATGAACTCCCACATAAAAGTTTTCTTGGGGTTTTTTTTTGGTGACAGATTGCATGTTAATGCACTGGAAGATGAAAGCACCCAATATTTGCTTTAAAAAAACACAGTGAAAGATTCTCTCACCTTTCTTACTCAAAAAGCCAGAGTGCCACTGACAAAAGTGACTCTCTGTAGTTAAACTTAGTGGCCAGGATGCCATTGGCTCTCCTGGCCACCTGGGCATGCTGCTGGTTCATGTGCAACCTACTATCTACCAGCATTCCAAGTCCCTTTCTGCCTGGCTGTTCTCCAGCCACTCTGCCCCAGCTTGTAGTGCTGTTTAGGGTTGTTGTGGCCAAGGTGTAGAACCCTGTACTTGACCTTGTTAAATCTCATCCCACTGGCCTCTGCCCACCCATCCAGCCTGTCAGGGTCCCTCTGCAGGGCTCTCCTACCCTCCAACAGATCGACACCTGCTCCTAGCTGGTGTCACCTGCAAACTTATTGATGCTGGGTTCAATCATCTGGTTCAGATCATCATTAAAGATACTGAACAGGGCTGGGGCCAGCACTGATCCGCTAGTGACTGGCTGCCAACTAGATGTGGCACCATTCACCACCACTCTCTGGGCCCAGCGGCCTGTATCAGGAACAGTGTGGCCAGCAGGACAAGGGAGGTTGTTCTGCCCCTGTACTCAGCACTGGTCAGGACACACCTTGTGTACTGTGTCCAGTTCTGGGCTCCTCAATTCAAGAGAGATGTTGAGATACTGGAACATGTCCAGAGAAGGGCGACAAAGCTGGTGAAAGGCCTGGAACACAGCCCTGTGAGGAGACAGAGAGACTGGGAGAGCTGGAGTTGTTTAGCCTGGAGAAGATGAGGCTCAGGGGTGACCTCATTGCTGTCTGCAGCTACCTGGAGGGAGGCTGTAGCCAGCTGGGGGTTGGTCTCTTCTCCCAGGCAACCAGCAACAGAACAAGGGGACACAGTCTCCAGTTGTGCTGGGGAGGCTATAAGCTGGATATTAGGAGAAAATTCTTCCCAGAGAGAGTGATTTCCCATTGGAATGGGCTGCCCAGGGAGGTGGTGGAGGCACCGTCCCTGGAGGTGTTCAAGAAAAGACTGGATGAGGCACTTAGTGCCATGGTCTAGTTGACTGGCTAGGGCTGGGTGCTAGGTTGGACTGGATGATCTTGGAGGTCTCTTCCAACCTGGCTGATTCTATGATTCTATACCTGGGCATTATTAAGATGCCTTTTATCCCCCAACATCTTTTCCAGGGGGAGGGAGCACAAAGGGAAGCTAATGGGGGGCAGTGGTAGCTTGTGCTTGAATTTGCCTACCAAGACAGTAGAAATAAATAATGCTTGTAAGAGAAACATTACACTGTTGCTAAAACTAAACTGTCGTTGGCCAGATGAAGTGCTGACTAATTTTATACCTACTATGAGTTTGCTCCAGAATCTATGATTGTATTCAGCCCTGCAAGGCAGCCTGAAGCCTCTAGGTGGATGTACTTGAGGAGATGTAAAATTTGAGTTCTCATCATATCCATGTCTGCAGATAAATGCATCTCAGCAGTAACTTGATATTGATAGCAAACTGCTTACAAGTGGCACATTCACCCAGTTTTCTCTTGCTTTTTTTTTTGTGGGGCCTCATCCTGCAAGGCACATGCTATCCTGCTAGTCATTCATGATTTAGTATACTTGCCCCCTCCATCTTTGTTCTCATAATTTTTATCTACCTGCTTCAGTTTTGGCCTTGCATTTGCAGGTCTTGCATTTAAGTCTGTGTTAAGTTTGGGAATGAAACTTGGATTTGAATGTAGTAGTGGTGTAAAGTTTTCTTAGGCAAAAGCTTTTCTTTTCCTCCCACTTGTGTAACACTTTTGTCACTGAGCATCTTGAATGTGTAGAAGAAGAGATTGCAAGTGTTAAAGTCGGATCGTGTCTTGGAGACATAGTAGTGAGAGTTAGTGTGTGGAAACAGCTGAGTTTTCTTGAGTTAGTGTCTTTTTAGCCAGCCATTGACTTTTGGCTCACTAGTTTGATTAAGTCCAATCTCCATATGTGATAGATAGGACTGATGGAGATTAATTATGAGAATAATCATCTTCTTGTTTAGTGGTAGCTTTTCTCTGAAGAGTGGGACTGCTGGAATAAATTCAGAAGTGTGGGGATTTAATCATTACAGAGGTCACTTGTTCTTGTATACATCAGTAGGTGAGTCAAAGGAAGAGGGAAGACACTTCTGTCTGCAGTTTCATCATCTGGGGAAAGGGTCTCAATTTATGATCTGATTTTGTCTTTATCAGCCTGGTTCATTCTATTACAGGCTTGTCTAAGGTAGATTTTGGTTGGGTTTTTTTAATTCTTTCTGATGAGCAAGTTTGCCTATCAGCCTGGAAAGGTGCCCATTTGCTGGGGGCTGCAAAGTCCTGTGAGATTTCTGCAAGCGTGTCCTAAAACCAGTAGGCAGCATCAGACTGGTGACAAGTTTCTCCCCCTGTGCCACTTAGAGCTGTAAGTGGAAGGAGAAGCCAGCGAGGGCAGAAAGGAGGCATCCCCGATGGACCATGCTGCCACATCCTGGTGTGTGTCTGTGTAGCAAGAGAATGCACTGTGTGTGATGGCAGCAGGCACATCCTGGCCAGTGATAGAGATAGCCTTTGGGTATGGCAAAACACCACCTGGTGGGGTGTCTGCTGTCAAAACTAATCCAGACCTGCAGGCAGCTGGGACAAGTAGATAACTAAAATTGCATGAGACCTTGTGAATCATCCTCATATTGTTACGAGCTTCTGGTGAGCATGCTGAGAGCACAACTCTTTCTCTAGTACTGTACTTTTTACTCTAGGATCCTTGAGGTCATCTTTGTAGCCCTCCTGGCAAATCCAGTGATGCTTGAAAGCAAGCTGTGACAGTGTGAGATACTGTTTTTCATACTTCTTGTGTTTCTGTTTCAGCTTTGGTTGTCAGTTCTTACACACACATCCATCTAGGCTGAGTCAGGATGTCATCTGAGCATCTCTTCTGGGATACCTTGAAGGAAAACTCCATTACTGGTAGTGCCTAGACAGCACAGATTTGCTGAGAGAGCAAAAGTAAACAGAGCTAAGGCTCAACTGCATCTTGGCTTTGCCTCTGTGGGCTTGAGAGGGACACAAAGCTGGGAGAGAAACCACCATCTGCAGAGTCTAGACTGGAGAGATGCTTTCCACTAGTTCTGCCTCCTGGGAACTCACCATCTGGGCATGAGGGATAGCTTCTTCTCCAGTTTGGACCCAGTGTATTTGCTGCTAGATTAGCTCCTCATCTTGGGAAAACAAACATCCATTGAAACAAGATCAATTTTTCCTATGCCAGCGTTTTTCACATGGCTTACCTTCATTCATCGTGGTGAACAAATGTCACTTGAGGAAAGTATGGAGGGGGCAAAGAGTTGTCTGAGAACATTTTCATCATTAAACTAGAAACTTGTATTGCAGTCCTTGGGAGCTGCTGTGTTCTACATGGAGCAGACACATTGACACCATGAATTGTGATTATGTCTGCTTCATATTAGAGCGTCCATGGACCAGGGGATAAACCAAGAGAAGAAGGCAGGGGCAGCTGGAATGGCTGGAACCCCAAATCCTATCCTGCTTCTCTGCAGTGACCTCATCCAACATACTGAGCAGATGTCAGCTCAGCTCACTCGCAACTAACTGGGCACCACCCTGGTCCCATATTTCAGTAAACGGCCCTGTATCTGAGGTGCAGAGGTGGCAAAGTAGTCTTGAAAATGGCCATTTGGGGTCAGATGATATCATTCCAGTATTTTTAGTCCGCCACAGTTTGTTGTTCATCTTGGACAAATAACAAGGCCCAAAGGATTTGCTTGTTGAAGATGTGAGCTGAAGTCTGCTGACTGTAGTTGGCGTAGTTGCTCTTTCTGTAGTAGGATGGTCTTGTGGGGAGCACTTAAGCAGCATGAAAAGCTACTGGACTAACTTAAGAAAACAGCCAGTTGGCGGTTTCCAACTAGGAAGGACAGATAGTCTTGTAATTTGCAGGCACTGCAGGGAGTACAAGCCATGAGTTTCAGGGCCTTGACCCATGAGCTGGCACTGGAGCTGTCTGCCCTGGCCCACCATCAGAGCCCAAGCTACGGAGCAGAGTGGGCACTGATTGCTGTGTGTGTCCATAAGCCACCGTCAGTGTGTTGGGCTGCAGACTGTGACAGTCAATACATGGACCCATGTTGTCTTTTGCCATCTCCTCCCTGATCTGAGCAGTGAAAGTGCCAACCTCTTAAATCAGCCTAGTGTGAATTGCTGGAGGTCCTGAGGTAGAGCTGCTATTCTCTGCTCTATGGGGTGTTTAAGTCATTAATATTCTTTGAACTGCTTGGCAAAAGCACAGTTTGCACAAAAAATGCTTTCAAGAACCCTAGGAGAAGCCTTCTCTCTTACTTTTTTCCCCCCTGTATTGGTTAAGTGGAGGCTATGTTTTGTAGAGATGCTCACCACTCCCTGAATTTAGACTCCCTCCCAATTATGAAGTGATAAAAAACAAAGGCAAATAGCAAAACAACAACAACAAAAACCCCCAAACAATTGACACAAAAAAACCCACCCAAACAAACAAAAAACCCAAAAGAAAAAAAACCACCCAAATAAAAACCTACACATCAAAGAGTTTTGCCCTTAACTTTGGATTTGTCCAGTGTGGAGCAGGAGGAGAGTTCTTCTGTAACATTTTGTAGCTGTGAAATAATGGAGAGGTAATCTTAAACCTGTACTTAGATTCTATTACCTGTTGTAGCTCTTAAGCTGGTTTTAAAAGTTACAGTTCACCTTTGGGAAACAGTTGCTTTTCTCGTCTAAATTCCCCTAGTAACTGAGATGGAGAAAGGCACAAAAGATACAGGTGAGTGAGATTGTTTCTGCACAGAACATTTTCCAGAGTTTGCACTTCAGCTGCAGAAAGGCAGCAAAGTGCTTGCTCCACCTGGAAGCCCTCTGCGATGCCTCTACACTCCTTGAGCAGTCAGCTAAGGTTGGGACAACTGCACAAAGGGTGTGTGGATGCTGGCAGGGGGAAGGAGGAGGCTCCTCTGTTGGTGGTGTGGGCATACTGATGCACTTGTTTTCCAGAGTGAAGGATGTAGAGGAGCTCATCAACCGCAGACTGAGGTGCATCCCATGGTGGTTGGTTTTAAACTCCCCACTGCAGCGTCAGGTCTTTAAGCCTGAAAATGAGGCCTAAGTAAAAGTTAAAGTTGGTTTCTGTTGTGTGAACTGTAGAGCTTAAACCAAGCAGCAGAGATAGTGGAGAAAAATAAGATTTCTGATTCCAAGTGTGACAGTAATACAGGCCAGGTCTGCTCTAGAGGGTTTTGCCAATGCAGCTACGCTGGTCAGGGATACACTGAAGCATGGTTTGTTTATTTTTTTGTTATGCCACTGGAGCTGTTCAGGCAGAGTCCCTTGTGATTCCATAGATGCAATTATGCCAGTAAAACTGCGCTTTTGATGATATGGTTGGCTTTGCTCACCGGAGGGCAAAACATTGTGAAGCCATGCTGGCAAAAGCGTGCTTTCACCAGTTTAAATTGCGTGTGCTCCAAGGGTATAGTTTGACAAGCTTTTCTTTCAGTGCCCATGCCAGCTTCATCAGTCACTCCCCCTCCCCATCCCCTATGCACGCTCTTTGGGATACACTTTTGCATGCTGGCTGACACGGCATCAAGGCTGAAGGCAGTTGAAGAGAATGACCTCACTGTGCCTCTCTTTAACTCAGTGCTGATGTTCTTGACTCCTGTCAGCTAACTCAGAAAGCTGTAGTGGCAGATAACTTGGCAAAGGAGGGCCAATTTTTTTTGTCTTTCCTTTTTTTTTTTTTTTTCAAGGGTGTATATTTGGTGTTCCAAACTGCTATACTGTGGGATCAGATGTGCTGTGGTCCCAGTCGGACCCACTGAAAAAAATGGTGAATCATGCTGTCATCTGAAGTGGCATGGTTAGGAGACCAAATCAGAGAAGGGCCCTGGGTTGAAAATAACCCATTCTTGAAGCAGACAGACTAATGGCCATGACCAGGGTCAGTTGAACCGTCTGGTTCACCATGCATGCTGGCCACCAGCTGTGCTGTCAAAATGCAGGCGAGGGCAAGACGCAGGGGCGAGCAGCCAGGATCAACTGACCTGGCATTTCTGCCTGGAGAAATATGAGATGAATTATGGTTTTAGAGTACTTAGCTCACTGGCAGAGCACTGCTGGAGCAGGTCTATACTGGGAACATCTCGCACCACAGTCTAGGAATGCTGGATTAGCCTTAATAGTCTTCATAGCACAGATGGAGCTTGTTCCGTCGGAGCTGCATTTTTGTGGTTTCACACAGCCCATCTTGGAGTGAGACAGCACACAAAAGCATGTCTTTGCAGGTGGAAGGATTTCTACCAGATCAGCTGTAGGAAGAGTCATTAATGGGTATTTTCTTTGAGGATATTCGAGCCTTCTGTGGGGCCCTGTAGCATGGGAATCTGCTACGTAAATAGAAAGACACAAGACTTTGCACTGGAGACTGTAGTAAAGGCCTCTTCCCCTTAAATCCCCATACCTGAAGAAAGAATTTCACACATTTTTTTAAAAATTGTATTCATATTGAAGCAGAAGATAAAATCCAAAAGCTCATTAGAGCAGGACCAAGAATTGTTGATGTCCATAAGCAGTGAATCTGGGGTTGAGGACAACTTTGCTGTGCACAGTAGGAGCTGTTGCCTTTAAATGCTGTTATTTTGTGATTAATTTTTGTCCATGGGTTCTAATTGTTTTACAATTCAGTCTGTTAGTGAAGGTAGGAGAAAGTAAAGCCCTTTTCTTTTTGATAGCCTCCAGTAATTGAATACTTGTTTCTGTGAAATGCAAAGAAGACTATTTCATGTCTTGCCTGATGTTGTCTTAAAAGAAAGGGACAAACTACTGTCCTTGGGGAAAACAGGTTGCAAAGCTTTTCAGTCCTTGTTGGGGACAAGTTTCACCTGAAGTGTTCCAGCTTTCCCATATTTGCAAACCAAAACCAGAGGTGTCAAGGAAGTGCTGGGGTGCAGTGTAGATCATCTGGTGTGTCTAACTTGGACATACCACCTCATAGAGAAGGGGCTGCTCCGTCCCTGTTTGAGCTGTTGTAGGCCAGGAGGGTATGGCAGTTCAGCGGGTTATATGAGAGCAGATCGTGTTTGAGGTTTACTTGCATCTGGTAGACGCAGGCAGTAGAGCAGGACATTGTCCAGAGATGTGGTTGTTTCCTTCAGCAGAGGTCATGGGCTGTGAGTGTCCTTCATTCAGAGTCTCAACAAGAGCGACTCATACTTTTGCAAGAGTGAAGCCTTAAATAACTCACTGAAGGACAGAAGTTAACAGAGATATGTGTTCTCCCTGCTTTAGAGGGCATTTGATGATTCAGCACACACATGTAAGCACTCCATTCGTGCAGCTCTCCGCAGTTGTTGGGCATAATAGGACATGTTGGTATACTCTTTCTCAGTGAATAGAATTAATCCACTGACACAATAGACTAGAATGTCTCCCAAGCCCTACAGAAGCTATCATGTTAAAACAGGTTTATTCACTCTTTAAAAAAATGTTGTGTAAAAACTTATTTTGTGAGTACATAAAAACCAGGTTGTTTTTTTTTTATGTCCTTCTAAGATGTTGAGACTCAGAAAAGCCTATTGAATGTGAGTTTATTTTTCAAGCACGTGCTGTATGTCTGATTCTAAAACCTTTCTGAAAAACAGCTCTTTTGTTTATGCAGGAGCCACATTTCCTTCCATGCTAATGTATTTTCTGTGAAAATATTAGTGAAATGCTATGGAGGCACAAAGTTCCTCAGTGCATTTATTAGTCTTGGCATGCAATCCCGTAACTGCTCCAGTCCTAGCTTACTGACACTAGTTCACATCTTCCAGAAAAGGTATGAGTCTGAAGTGAAGAATATAGCAAGAGCATTGTAACCCACTAGGGCTGATGGCTTTTGTTCATTTTTCAATCACTGGGCCAAAATCATGCATGAAGATTTAGTTACACGTGGAGGTGTGGCACACAGATGCTTTGACAAGTGTCTTGATGCTAGGATACATCATACTTGAAAAAAGTCACCTGACCAGATAAAAATAGCTTTTGTGATGATAATATCTTGCACTTTGTTTCAGGAAAAAAAAATCTAAACTAGTTAAAAAAAAATCAAAAGCAGCAAAAGAACTAGAGAAATAATGTCTGGGTGGCAGTCTCCTGGGCCATAGCTGAGCTGGGTCTCAGCCTGATCTTTGCATGACTAGTGCTGCACAAAGTGCTCTGACTGCACAGTAGCTCTTATGGGGTTTCTCTGCTGTTTCCAGTACATAAAGTGAGGTCACCCTTGGTGTACACCCTGTGTGAGGCTGTAGTGTGGGATTTAGGAAGTCAAAAAGTACTGCCTCTTTAGGATGGGAGAGCAGTGGATGTCACTGCACCCTCTTAGTTGGTCACCTTGTATGCTTCTTGCAAGGTCAGCTTCAACCTACACCTAATTCCTCTGCAAAAGAAACAGATGTCGATGTCAGGATTAATTTGTTTATATCTCTACATCACAGCACAATGTATTTTCTCTCACTGTAATTTGGATCCTCTAATATATTCACTTGCTTTTTCCCTGTAGCTATTATTCAAGTATGAATATCATTAATCTCCATCCCCTCAGAACAATCGGACTTCTGGGGGAGGGAGGAAATAGGAAGAAAGAGGATATTAGGTTGTTCTGGGATAGCAACCGGGGTTTTGACCATATTTTATGTATTACACATTAGTTAAAACTCAGAGTTTTATCTACAGAAATAACTGCATTCAGCCTGACCATGGCTGAGGCTCATTATAGCTTGTTATTATCAAGGTACAGAACAAGAGGAAGATTTAGTTTTTAAACCAGTGAGTTCCTATTGTTAGTTTGAGGTCAGACACATAATTGTGTTAGCTGACTGGCTTGCAGGATGTTAGCTCCAGATGTGGGTTCAGGATGTTACCCCACTTCTGGCCAAATAAGGCAAATTACATGGTCTTCCTCAGGTCTTGTGTCCTTCCTGTAAATTGGGGATGATGGTCTTCTCTGCCTGGCAGAAATGTTGTGAAGACAATAGTCTTTAAGACAGGAAGACTCATTTGTTGAGAGTGTAGTTTAAGGAAAGATCCTTGGCAATGCCATCCTTGCAAGATGCACTTTCTAGCTGTAGACTGCCTCCACACTTCCTATGTGTAGATAAGCATCAGCAGAAATGTCAAGAACTGTGCCTTTTTTTTTTGATAGACAGTCCATCCAGCACAGAGTGATACACAACACACTGGTACTGCCTTTGTTTTCCATAGAAAAAAGGATTGTACTCCAGCTTAGGTTGGGTTTCCTAACACCCAGCAGCCCTGTCTCACTGTGGAGATCACTGGTGTCACTGGAAGGCCCTAAAAATTAATCTTGTTTTCTTGAAAACATTTTAAATAATAATTTAATATTCCTGCAGACAGATGTTCAACAGCCCTATTTCACCCTAGAGCAAAGGTTAGAGGCCAGGTTGTAAACACATGAAATACAAGGCTGAAATAACTTTAAGTTGTGTTATAAAAGGGCCACTGAAGTTTGTTAAGCATGCAGATATGCAATAGCAATTCACAGCACATACAGTCTGTAGATATCACAGGGTATTAGGGCTTGGAAGAGACCTCCATAGATCATCAAGTCCAACTACGTCTGCCAGGGCAGGACCATAATCTAGTGCAGGTCACACAGGAATGCATCCAGACAGGTCTTCAAAGTCTCCAGAGAAGGAGACTCCACAACCTCTCTGGGCAGCCTGTGGCAGTATTCTGGGACCCTTACAGTAAATAAGTTGTTCATCATGTTGAGGTGGAAGTTCCTGTGCTGTAGTTTATACCCATTGCCCCTTCTCCTATCACAGGGAACAATTGCGAAGAGTTTGTCCCCTCCCTCTTGATACTCAGCCCTCATGTATTTGTAAACATTGAATTGGGTCTTCTCTAAGTCTTCTTTTCACCAGCCCAAGACAGACTTTGGAGTAGACCCCTGTCCCTTTTGTCCCATGGAGCATGTGTGTCTGTGTCTTCTTTAAAAAAATGATCCACTTCAATCTCTATTTTACTTTTCAGGTTACTTTCCAAGATCCTGGCTCTCTGATTTATTTTGGCTTGTCTATGTTTATGCTCAGTTGTACTCTGAATTTAAAAATAAAAATTCCAAGTACATGTTAAAGGGTCCAGGTTTTCCTGGTTTCAAGTTGAATTCAAGATGAGAATAGTGGTAGAATTTGGATCAGGTTCACATTCAGAGCATTGTCTGGAGATCTTCAAAAGTCCTGTTTAGTTTGGCTTGAGTCTAGGTAGTAGTCTGTAATAACACTTATTTTCAGCTTGTAACTGTCACTTGGCTTGGAGTCTCTAAACCATGAAGCAGCTCATTCAGAATGTGAGTCAGGTTGTCTGAAAAGCTTTTACTTAATTATTTTTTTTAATTAACAAGACACTTCCTAATTTCCTCTTCCTGTTCTGTGTTTTGTATTGAGTTGTTCTTGTTCCATTTTTTCCAAACCTGCAGTGCATGTGCTCATACAGAGAGTGAGGGCTGTAGAGGGAGGAACTGGCAGTGTTCACTGGTGATCATGAAATGGAGATGGTGTTGATATGTATGAGTGAATTCTAGAAGCCATCCCTGGTGTCTCCTGATCTAGTCTGCTCCAGCACAGTTGAGATTCACCACCTTGAGGGTTTGGATCCTGTTTGAGGGCATCCTCCTGTGGTTTATGCTGGGCTGTTTGGTATAGTCCTTGTCCACCTGATAGAGACCAACACAGGCTGTTACGGCAACACCTGGGCAGCTTGGAGTGCACGTACAAGGTTATTATTTCCTTGAATTTATCAGCTGTAGCGACCCAGGTCAGATAATTTTTACCATTTGCTTATCAGCTGACCTGAAATGCTCCAGCTGGTCACTGCATGTCATGCAGTGTCCCACCTCCTCTTCACCTTGTCATTCAACTTAACAAGTAGTGTAAGGAGATCACTGCATATGGTTCTAAATCAAGGTTTGCTTCTTGTTTGCTAACTGTGATTCCAGCTCAGAAATGCATGCCACATAATTGTATTAACTTACAACCATAAATACACACTCCTGAGTCAGTATATTCTTTGCATTTTGATTAGTGGACATGTTGTATGTAGTGCCTGCTTCTGTGCAGTGATTAGAAAATACATGATTGACATTAACATGAAGATCTCTTGTTTCCTGATGGTGATATACTTTTTAGGAAAAGAAACAAAATCAGCAACCCCCTAAATTGACACATGAAACTTTAATGACTTTTGCTGTATTGCAGAATCCTGTGCATTCTGGGTAATTTTTTCATACATGTTTTCAGTTGTATTGCTGCAACTCTTAAGCCTACATCTATGAACTGTTTTACCTGCTGAAAGACAGCTCAGGAGGAATTTCTCCAAGTAATAATTCTCATAGTTTGTCAACAGCAGTGTCCATTTTATCCAGCACTTAGCAGTCAAACAGGAAAGCACCAATAGCTTACATACTTTAAATATAGCTTACATATTTACATAGCCTTGCATGCCGTTTTGCTACAAGAAGAGCAAAAGCTTAACTTTGCAGTGTCTTAACATCTGAAGTGGTATTTGATATTTTCTGTATGTTAGTGCTTCATTTGGTTTGACTCAAGTGCTGTGCCCCACTGATAGAGCAGTCAGAATGAAACGCTTGCCTCTAGAATCTGTGCAGAAAAAAAGAATGAAGGAAAAGTGTGAAAAGAGAAGCCCTTCTAGTCTTCTTCCCAGCATCAGCTTTTTCAGCCAAGTATAATGCTCGTGCTAGATCAGACTTTAAACCCCTCATTTAGCCATCATTTGTATTGCTGAAAACTGTTATTTAACTATTATATGGAAAGCCAGCAGGATTATAATTTGAAATAGAAATGCATGTTGGTTCTTCGGCTGTTATAATGACATGTTTATCTGTACCTCTAATGCTCTCCTTGCCCAAGTCGGCACTTTTCCTTAATGTGTTTGCCATGGACCAATTATTTTGCATCAGAATTGCACTAAAACAACAGCATTATGTCATCTCTGTAATTTGTATTCTCCATAAAGCCCCTGTCCAAACGTTTTGCTTAAATCTGTTTGTGTTCAGCTTGAAACATGCGATAATGGTGGTGTGTGCTTGGTGCATATTACTGTGTAGCTTCAGCACTGTTAGGTCCTTACTGACACCAGTCTGTAGGTTAAGAACACTTCAATTGGTCTAATTTGCAACCTGATCAGAAACACTGACCTGGTTAGTCTTTAACAATGAATGTGTCTAATGATAACTTGTAGACACCCTTAGTGAAGGCAATGATGTGTATACAAGGAGTCATTCCCAGCTACACAGCGTTAGAAGGTCTCAGGCTGCCTTATCTGGGCTATCGCCTTGTCCTGGGCTTTTCTGCAGCATGATGCTTTGTCACTTCTAATGATACCTATCCCTCAAGCTGCACTGATTGAAATGAAGATAAATTGAATAGGTACAAACAGGAGTTAGATGACTCATTGATATAATTAGGCTGTCGGAATATCTTAAGTGTAACTTAACACATTGTACTACCGTTAATTATATGCTCTTTTATATGGGAAACTTCAGTTAATTTTGTTCTGCACAAAAGGAGAGCACAGCCATTTATTAATTGTGAGATGACTGTTGGCTTCCTAAGAAGCCGTTTGCTAGAGGAGAAGGAGGTATGTTTACTGAATTTCCTTTAAGCTGTCAAAAGCCTGAAATTGATAACAACTTAAAAGAATCTAAACTGTTAATAGTTTACATTTATAATTCATCTAATGTGATAGTTTATAATACGAGAACCAAATAGTGCAATAAAAGAGGGTATTCATTGCAAATGGGAACGTGTTGAATAATGAAACAATACTAATTGTAGTTTAAACACTTTTAATGTGAGCCGTATCTGAAAGGATGTTCCAAGCACAGGAGATGAGTTAGTCTTCATAATAAGGAAGCAGAACCATTCAAAATATTTTCAGAAATACAGATAGGCTGCACATCTATGCCTCTCTCTTTCCTTTTTTATCCCCCCCCTCCCTGAAAATTTCCATGTTTTATTTTATGTCAGAATTGATCACAGAAGTCAGTTTAATTGGGAAATTCATTTAAAATAGTTTCTAATTGGCATCAGAGAGTTGAAAGTTCAGTACAAAGGTGAGATCTAAGCTTTCTAATTAGATTGAATGCAGTATGACTTAAAGAATAGTCTTGATAATTACAGAATGTAATGCAAAATTATATTTTAATGAAAACCGGTGATTTTTACAACGAGGAAGTCCTGCAGTTTTCATTCAGTCTTTCATCTTGCATTCTTAAAAAGAGGAGGTAAATTGTTTTGTGCATCTCTGTCTGCATCTTAATGTTAAAACATCAGATAGTTGAACTAAAAACTGTAAGCTTTTCTGGATGATGCTGGTAGGTCTGTGATCTGGATACAAAACCTTATTTGAGGCGTTCTGAATTTTCTTCCTCCGGTATAATTTTCACTTGCATAGAATTACATTATGAACTCAAGTTTTCCCTCCTCCTCTCCCATTCACACACACACCCTCCAACACCCCCCCAAGTTGTTTGATGCGGCTGAAATTGAAGGCTGAAGTAGAAGGGGCCACTTAAGTAGTGAAGGGTTTTTCTTTGTAAATAATAGATCAAGAGCACCGTAGCTGTATCTAATGGAGCCGTATGCAGCCTCCGTTTCAAGGACAGCGCGGGGTTTAAAAAACATAACCATAGTTCATCCCCATCACTAACCTGTGGTCAGTTTTGCTGCTGCTGCTGGCCAGTCACATGTTTTAATTCATCAGGCTTTTTTTTTTTAAATTTTTTTTTTTTCTTTCTCATAAACCCCTGATAATATCAAGACATGAATAGCTGGGATGATTGCCGGGATTTCTGGATTGAAATGACAAGGGAAAATAAAATAGAAGGGGTATTTTGGGAAATCTCTTCCTTCTTTTCAAGCCCAGGAGTTTATCCGAAGACAGATAAACTTCCTCTATAAACAGCAAAGTTAAGGTATGCTTCCACAGAAGCTAAATTAGCTGCTCTCCAGATTTTGTTCTCCTTCGTATATTTTAATCTGATGAAAATATTTCTAAGTCTGTGCCTGTTTGCTTCTTGGAGTTTAACTTCTTTCAAGGGGGAAAGAAGCTTATTCTTGGCATGTAGTACAGCATTTTGAGTTTTAGGAGAAATAATTGAGATTTTCTTGAAATTCTGGAGAAAACCTTTTACACTTAGCAGATGTTACTCATTCTTTTTAGTCAAATTTCTTCAGCTCTGTTCTTCCAGGTGGCTGCTCTTTCAGAGTCAAAATAAGTAGCAATGTCACTGGCAAAATCTAAGAACATTCTTGCCAGAAATAGAGGTTTTAGAAAAAGGCAAAGCCATGTTCCAAGCCCGTGGTTCAGCAGACTTATTTGAATAGAGTCCGAGATGCTGAAGTCCTTTCTCAGACCGAACTCCCATTGGCAATTGATTACCAGCATAGGGCCCTAGCAGAAAAGTCATATTCCCAGAAATTTCAAATGCAAAACAACATAGAAAAAGCTGTTGCGGACAAATTCATTCTGGTTTACACTCTCTTCTGTACTTAAATCAGTCTGTAGTAGTGTATGTTCCTTGAATGACACTGCTGTATTTGCTTGTAAAATAATTCATCTTTCTTGTGCCACTCACTTCCTTGCTTTATGAAATCTTGTAAAATCAAAAGAAGCTGTTTCTCTGATGGTTTTTTGCAGGGTTTACATTTAAAATCAAGCACAAATATTCTGTGGGAATTTTTTTACATAATTAGTCTGTGAAGATTCATAGTTTGCCCAGACAAATGTTTGTATTTTGTTGATTATTTTTATTATTGTGAAATGCACACTGACTCATTGTGGGTTTCAGTCTGCTTCACGTGTATTTTTAAACAATTGTAGATGCTTTCTGACTGGTGTCTGTGCTTGAACCAAAAAAATCTTCTAAGCGCAGATTACAGTCATCTGGCATAAATCATAGGAGATATCTGCTTTGCCTTCGTTCTGTGCATCACTGGCAAGGGCTGTGGCAAACAGTAAAATGCCCAAAAAGAAATTTTGAAGAGAAAGAAAAAAGCAGATCGATTTCTAACATTCCTCAGGAGTCTCTCACAATTGTTTGTTTTTTCAATCCTTTACTGCTGGGAAATAATTTTGCAAGATTTTCAAGCACAAACTGCCTTCATTTCAGGTCCAGCATCCTACAGCCAAGCTAAGAAACTCATTCTGCGCCGGGTTCATTTCTATGCGTGGGCAGGAAAATGCTGCAAGAGAGACAGAGGCACCTCACCAAACCTCCCAGGAGTTCTCCTTCTGTTTTTTCTTCCCTCTGTCTTCTCTAGTTTGTTTTCACCTGGCAACAAAAATTGCAGAAATCTCTTCAATGTAACCTTTTTTTCCTTTCCCCTTTCACCTTCCAGCTGCTTCCCAGAGAGATCAGATGTGGAAAAGCCAAAATCCTGGAATATGATGAGCCCATTAAATTAGACAACTCCTACAATTTGTTTCCTTGCCAGTTCTCAGCTTTCTATTTTGTACTTCCTCAGCCAGTGCTGGGGGCGGGGGGAAGGCATCCTGACAGCTAATAGGTACCCTTGCCATCAATTGCTGAGACATTTTGTCTTTTGTGACATTGAGGTAAAGACAGGGAAGGGAATGGAAGCAACTAAAAAATGTCAAAAGATCAAAAAATCAATGGGCTGAAGGAATGCGATCTGTTTATCAGGGTGTAGCTGCTCTTTCTGTTTGCATTAAGTCCGAGTGAGTGTCTTTGGTCACCACTAAACTTGCTTTTATTCACTCCCTAGGAGATGTAATACAAGCATGAAACGATGGTTCACAAAGCAGGCACAGCGGCAACGTAAATAAATAAATAACTAGAGCAAGCTGAGACTTCTTTAAAGACCACCAAAACAGGTTTATTGCCTTTTTTTTTTTCTCCTTCCCCCACCCCCCGGCCCCTGCCACGCTCCCGTACTAAATACACTTTACCTTTCTCCAGAAACTTGTTGCTGAGTGCAGTGGAGGGACCACGTTGTGCTGACACGGGTGTCTAGTTTCTGTGTTACTGGGAGGCTATTTTTATGTATTTATTTTTGAAAATGTCAATAAAATGAACAGAGGGCGAGAGTTCAGCAAGCGGAAGTTCTGGCAGCTGATTGAATGCGTGTGCTTGGTGCTTGACAGTTCATGTCAAAGCTTTGGTTGGACTTTCCCTTTGCTTTCCCGGGCAGGGAGTTGGGTTTGTTTTCTCTGAAACATAAAAAAGAGTTGGGCGAATGCAAATGCGAGGCAGCTCCGTCAAGCGCCTTCCCCCCGTGCGGCAGTAATGTAGTGCTTGCTGGGGTTTTAAAGTCGCTGGATATTGCATAGCTCATAAATTCTTCACAAGCGTGGATGGAAGGCCTGGGGGGGGAAGATGTGTATGCGTGTATCGGGAGAGCGCGCGCGTGCGTGTGTGTAAGTGCTGTGCCAGCCTATGAGAACCGATGGAGCAGACAAGGCGACGCTACAATCTGTTGGACAAATTCTGTCTCACCCCCTTGTAGTTGTTATGTGATAGGAAGTATGGCAAGGGCTGCATATTTTATAAAGTTTCTATTAAAGTTGTGGCATGTTATCATAAAACTGAATTGCGATACTTTGTATTACACTCTGGGATTGAGAGATAGACATAGGATTAAAAAAACAATTTCTAGGCATTTCTAGATGATAAATTTAATTTTCTTTGCTATTTGGAGGTCTTCTTTGAAAATGCAATTGTAATGAACGCATTCAGAACTGGAGAATAGATTTACCCTTGGCTTCAAATAGTTGACGTTATCAGGCTCTGTCATTCGTTCCTTCCTATTTTCGGGCTGCTAATTGATGTTTTTGATGTCAGCAAGAAAATTGAAGAAAATGTCATGTGTGAACCAGTGCGGAAGTTAATAAGATTGACTTCGTTGACAGAATTTACAATGAGCGCAGAGACCGCATAATGGGACCGCTGCGAATTCGTGTGCTCTCTTTGGAGTCAAAATTGACACCTCACGCTAGGCCAGCGGTCGATAGAAAAGATGCAACATTTGGGAAGGTTCCTAATCTCAGGTTTTTTCCTCTTCTCTTCTTTTTTTTTTTTTTTTTTTCCTTTTCCCTAACCTTCTCAATGTTTTTCTTTTCCCCTCCCTTGCTATTGCCTTTTGGTCTATGGAGCTTACTTAGTTGCACAAGCAGCTGTTTATCCAAAAGGCTACCGCTTTGGACCAAGCCAGAGCTTTAGTTCAATCTCTCAGTGCTCTGCAACAATGGTCATTTTTTATGCTGTTTTGAGTCTGAAAGCAAAAGAGTATTGAAAAGGTTAGATTAAGATGCGTCTTAAGGAAAACCATACTAATATTGGGCAGGGTCATTGCATATGCTTGGGCTATGTGCAGTAAAGCTGAAACGTAAATCCCTGCCATATAAAGGAAGGAAGCTGTGGGACACCTACCTGAGCTTTAAGCATAACAGAAGACTACAGCTAAGCGTTGCTCTTCCTCTGGGCTCCAGTGTTTGTTGCATCTATGTGAGCATGTACGCCTGCATGTGCAACCTCCAGAGCTCCTGACTTTCACCGAGGTGGTTATTCCTCCCTTTTTTGGTTTGGTTTCTTTTTCTTTTCTTTTTTTTTTTCTTGGATAAAACAGGAATTCAAACTTTTTCAAAGTAGTCAAAGGCTTTACTGTAATAGTTTAATTTTCCAGTAATGTGACAAAGTTTATTGGATTTGTGTGTATAATTATGGAATGGATTAGCCGAGTTTGGTTCAGTGCATCTGATTATTTTCTGGCCTTTAGGGAAATGCGCTAAAACCCTAATATGTCCACTACCCCCAAGCGGTCTCTTTTTGAAGGCGCCGCACAAAATGTGGTCTCTACTAGCGTTCAGCCTCCAAGGATCTTCAGTGAGAGACATTATTCTTGGAATATCCAATTAATTCCACGGGCAGTGATCAGTTAGTGCTTCTTCTTCCTTTCTCGCCATTTGAAATGCTAACACAATGAATATTTTCTCATTGGTCTGCGTCCCTCGGCTAAGCTGTTGCCGCGGGCTGAGAATTTCATCGACTGATGAGACCAGAGGCTGCGCCGATAAAAGGTTACAGTACGTGATTTGCATGCCAAGTGGGGTTTGGTTACATGAACTTAAAAGTTCTTTAACTTTTATTTGACTTTTTTTTTCTTCTGTACATAGATGAGGGTTGGTGGAAATTTTTTTCCCCAAAAATTTTCTGGTTTGTTTCCTACTCCAAAATCACTGAAATTAGCAGTTAGTGCACACTACAGTTTTGGTTGGGACCCTCTTGGGGAAACAGGTATGAAAAGCGAAGCCTTTTGTACAAAGGAAACAAAACTGCTCCCATCAACGAAAACTTGGACTTAAGGATTCAAATTTGTAAGGTGCTTCCAAAGAGATCTGGCTAAGTCCAACATTTCCGTTTTCTCTTATAGCTCAGTGTTGAAGTATGTTTTTAACTATACTTTTTGACAATTGCAGCATGTTCTACGAGGTGTAACAGAACGGAAGTAATATATTTGGCTTTTGTATGTATTAAAAGAGGCAAATCTCCACATCATTTGAGTGATGGGAATCGGAGCCACGGGTTAAAACGACACTAGCACATTCCTAGAGAGTGATTAAGACAGACTGGTTTGGTGCTGTTATTCAGTGGTAAGTTGGTGGAAGTTCTCGAGGTGTTAATTGTGTTCCATCAAGCACGAGCACAATATTTCAGCAGTGAAACAAGGAAGCTGTTATCTGTGTCTTCAACACAGTGTTTTGCAAAATTGCCTGTGCAGTTCAGTCTAAAATGTTGGCCACGGCAGCTAAGATGGGGTTCCAGAACTGAACGGTGCCGTGATCCCAGGATAAACGAGACGATCCTGAATGTTAGAGGTAAACTAAATTGAAACAAAGCAACTCCTGCACGTCAACTGTAGGCTTTTATGATTCAGTGAGGGCGAAGGAAGGTACTGCTGAAATAAAACCACGCACAGAAGGTCTACACTCTGTGTTGTTCTTGACTTGCAGAATGTCTTAGATGTATGTTGTAAGCCGTTGACAAACTTTGTTGGTTTAGAGATGTGACGGATGTATTTTCTGATCTGAGAAGCATTTGGGAGATAGAGATAATTTTTTTTTCATCCTCTTTTCCCTCTCCCTCCCCCCGCCTAAAAACAGCATCCCTCTTCTTTGCGACTCTAATCTTAGAGGCTGGATAATACAGTTGGAGATTTGACATGTTCCTACTGAATAAAAAGCAGGAGACCCTTACCAAAATTGTTAGCAAAAGGGACTGGCAGAAGTAGGTACGGAGCGGGGTGGTGGCTTTTTATTTTATTATTTTTTTTATTCTCCCCTTCCTTTTCCTAGCTGTCTAGGAGGAGTAAAGCAGGTGGCTCCCCGTGGCTGACTTTTCATGACAACATGCCATTAGAAATTGCGGTCCTGTTGATCAATCCACTCGACATGACAGCTTTGCCGCAAGGCCTGGCTCTTTGAGCACCAGCGCTCTGGCTTTTCCCTCCTTTTTTCCTGCACTAATTGGTGAAAGTTTTTACTGTGCTTGTGGCATAGGAAATTCTTTTGAACATTGTCACAATCAAGTGTTGACTTCTTTAGAATTGCAAGTAGGTTAAGTGAGTATCAACATTAAAAAAAAAAAATCCACAAAAGGTATTGCTATCGAAATTTTATTAGAGCGGAATTGGGAAAACACATTGATTGAATTACCAAAAAAAAAAAAATTTATTTTGATGTGGAGGAGTCAATTAAAATAATGTTCTTTTTTTCAACTTTTTGTAGCTAAAGATGGTACCATGTTTGCATCTCGAAGTAGAAAGAAAGAGACAAATTTAGAGTTTGTATTTTCTTCTTTGCGTAGTTGGAAGCACAGAACTGAGCCACATCTTTTAGCTTAAGCATACACAAATGACTGCATCTGAGTGCCTGATAATTTCACAGCAGATTTTTCAGGTGATTTAAGATGCTTTAAACAATTATGCACCAAATAAGCTATCTTCGTAAATTCTGTTTCTCAGAAAACAGGGAAAGAAAACCACTCTAAATGTATTATTGGGGAGCAGGATAGCTGAGTAAACACGTAGCAGGTGTAAGCTAATTGAGCATCTGAGTGATTCTTCCATTACAAATGCAGTCAGGAAACTTCTGTAACAGGTTTTGTGAGAAACGCCTTCAGCTGAAAATGGGGTTGTTGATGCTTGCAGATAAAAGTTTATTAAAACATTGAGTACTTGTTGACAAATTCAGATGAAAGTTCAAAAGATGTTTTAAAAAAATATTATTGATGAGCAAAATAATCAGTTTGTATTACATGAAAATATTAATATCCGGTCCACTTGCTTAAAATGTACATTTTACGTACCTCAGAGAGATTTTTTGTTGTTGGTTTTGCAGGGTGCTCTGTGTTCATCTCTATCATGACATCTCTTTCCTTCTTACCAGTTAAAAATCTAAGAACACCTTATTGGTAGTTGATGCCATTTCAGAGACACGGGTGTTTGTGTGCAGCTGTGCTGCAAGGATTTGCAGAATGAACGGGGGCAAGAAATCGTGAGAGAAGGAGTGACAATGAGTAAAAGTGATATATAAAGCGTGGAGGTGGCTTTTCTTTAATAATGCATACACAGCAATAGGGGACTTTGGATAGAATTCTCCCAGCTCTCTTAAATGCAATCTAAGGTTAATTTATAATAAATAATTACAGTTTCAGTGGCAAAATGAGACCCTGTGAAGCTAAGAGGAAAATGCAGTGATACAGTGTGAAAAACTGAACGTGCTCATAGTTTGTGTTGCAAGTGTAATAGCTACAACTATAATTTTTTTGTAGATCAGAGATTGACACCGAAAGAAGCATAAATTCATATAATTAATTTTGCCATTGTAAAAATCATTTGCTAAAATTTGCATTATTAACATTATCAAGTCGCTGGTTGGTGAGACATCAGACATGACGAGTGAGAAGGGCAGCTTAGGGAGAATTGGGCTTTAAACCCTCAGCAGATCGGAGTTAGGATCAAAGGCGCTTGTTTTATGTGGCTGTGTGACACTTTGAAGTCTTGACTGCACCTACAGCACTCATTTCATCAGGTTCACTGGTGTCTTAATAGCAGATCAATAAGTTTCAAAGTCGGAGAGTTAATTTGATACTAGTGCTGATGTGGTCGTGC
>NC_087269.1:8724366-8756866 GCF_015220805.1 Pogoniulus pusillus | reverse complement strand
CGTCAGCGGCCCCGGGCTGGCGGCTGCCGCGGGAAATCGCACGTGTGACAAAGGCGGCCGCTGGAGTGTGGTGGCTGCTGTGAATAGAGGGAGGGAAGGCAATTAGTTGCCGTGTTGTTGGGGCTTTTTACTTGTCAAACTGGAGCCTCGTTGCTTTTGTTATTGCCGTGTAAAGGGAAATCGCGGGGTTTTGTTTTGGTATTAAGGGCCTTAAAGGTTGCTGGCTGACACTTTGCACGCGAAGGCCAGGGCAGTGCAGTGCCGGGAAAGGGGGGACGGAGCTCAGCCCGACAGAAAACGTAGGGTTATTTTTCCCCCTGCTTGCTTCATCTGCCTCTAATTATTTTTAATTTTCTTTTCCTGAGTCCTAAGTGCCAGTTTGCGTTTTGGTTTGGGTTTTTCTGTTTTGCCCAAAACCTTCAAAGATTGATCTGCCACTTAAAAAGCAAACCTGGAACCCTTGAGATCTCCCTGTTTGAAAGAGTTTCTTTTTTTCTCAGTACTTGTTTAGTCCTGTTGTTTCATTCTTCGGGGGCTATGAACTCGTTCGCCTGAGTCTCCCAGATGCGTGTGGGGAAGACAAGTGTTTGCAACTGGTCTGCTTCAGCATCGTAGCAGCAGCATCATCTGTCCCACATGGCGATGGTTCTCTCTGCGTGCAGCATCCATCACTATTAACACACTTGCTTAGAAAGTGAGGAGAGGAAGAACACGGCCATGGCTTCCTAATTACTCCCTGTTAAACCACCCTTTATGGCTTTTGCCCCTGTTGCAGAGTAACTACTTCTCAACTTTAGGGAAAGAGATAAATAAGAGATGAGAGACTAACTTGTGGTGAACTGGCATGCTGTGGTTTGCCCTCAGTACCTGGCTTGGACTCAGGAAGTGGGCAAGTGGGTGTCTCGCAATGCTTATAGGCAAGAGTGGGGTGCAGGGAGAGAACGCTTCACCCCTGCTCAGTTTAGTGATGCTCTCTGGGTACCCCTGTTTATTCTCACTTAGGAATAGTTTGGGAAAATATAATAGCCAGGGCGTTGTGATGTTAGTGATCTTGATGCTCTTCTTACATCGCTTTTAACGGTGAGGTGGTTTACAGAAATATTAAATACTGAAGGAAAAAGAGGAGGGAGAGACCAGAGCTAATGGTAAAGGTCTGCCAAATGTCATCTCAGTGTTGCAATGACTTCCCTTACAGCTCTCCCCCTAAGAAATTTGTTTTGAGGGATTTGACAATCTTGCAGATAAAGTGACTACTTGTTACACTTAACTGATCATGCTCCCTCACGGCCGGCCGGCGTTTCCTCACTACATTTAGTAATACCTGTGCAACCTGGGTTGTGGTAGCATTGTCATTGATTTCCAAGGTAACTGCTTTTTAGCTCTTCTGAGCAGACATACCTGCGTAGGGGCGGGGGGGGGGGGGGAGGAAAGTCCTTTTCCCATTCCCTGGAAGGATGATGGTAAGGTGCTATATAGGAAAAGACAGAAGGCTTCTCTAAATTTTGATAACAGCAGCCGAGAATTTAGAAATAAGACACTTCTCAGAGCCAACATGACAGTGGATTTTGAACCTTCAGAAAACACCAGGCCAAAAAACTGGAGATATCTTAATCTTTTAAGACAGCTTTTCCAGTACTTTAAGTGAAGGGGGGGGAGGGAGCAGGGAAAGAAAAAGAGAGAAAAGCTGTAAGGAAAATAATACAAAGTCAGCACGACTGGCATCTAGACAGTAAAGGGAAAAGTTTTCGAGGTTAAAAGAAGGAAAGACAAAGCTGTTATGTACCCGAGGGATGCAATTTTAGTGGGAATGGAAGAACTGAGTGGTAAAGGAGGAGCGCTTGCCTCTGGGTTCTCTCTGTTGCAGCAGTTCGGCTGCTGGCATCTCAATTTGAATTGCTGGGTGAGTAGCACTTTCTGTGTACGCGCTTTCCGTCTTGACCATTGAACTTCCGATGTGACTTCTCTCTCCCCTCTCTCTCCTTTTCTTTCCTCCTGTGTGGAAGTGGAAAAAAGAAAGGGGGGTGGGAGGTGGGTTTGAATCAAACAAGCATCTCCAGCTGTGACCTTTGTTAGAGACGTTGTCTTTATTTATTTATTTTATGGTAATTGTCTTTTTTAGTAGGGGATGCGCGACTTTTCGATGACACTGTTAATTTTACAGCAGTCGCGAGGAGTGAGCGGCAGAGCCGCGTTTTGTCACGGCACAATGGTGCAGCAGGATAGAGTTGTTGCACTCTTCCTCTTTGCCCTTCCCTCTGCCTGATTTTGGGATTTGGTTTACGGAAAAGGGGAGGGGGGCATGGGGGGGGATTTTTTTTTTCTCATCCGAGCAGGGTGGGATCGGGGTGTGTTGGGAGGGCGGTGTTTGAGAGCCTGGTGTACAGCAGGTTTCAGGAGCTGATTTCTGGATGCTGAACAATGGTTAGCAGCGAGGGAGAAGTGTGCGCGCGTGTATTAGCTGTGCGTTACATCTGCAGTCACACATTCACAGTGACCATGACATCACTAGCTTTTCTTTTCTTTTTCTCCTTTGGGGCAGAGGGGGCCACTTCAAAGCTTTCTTCAGTTCAGTACGATATTTCCTTAACTCTGAAACCATGAAGGTAAAAAATGTTTGGTTTGGTTTTATTTTAAAGGAGAAAAAGTGGATTTGTAGCAGAGCACATACTTTAACAGTTATGGGGGCTTTGAAGGTGGAATAGTTGGACTCTTGTCATACACAAAATGAGGGTTGGTTTGTTTGTTTTCGTTTTGGGTTTTTTCTTTTTATGAAATGATTAAAAATAGAGTGTAGTAGTTTTTAATTGTGTGCTTTTTAACCTGTGTTTGGTTGATACTCAGTTGAATTTTCTGGACTATTCATAAAGCTCAGATACAGTGTGAAGGATCAAAATTTTAGGGACACTACATAAAAATCATTTCACCCAGTGATAGAGGAGTATGAAAAACAATACTGAATGTTGATAAATAGGGAATAATGTGTTTTGGCACAGTGGTTCTGTGTTCATTATCAGAAGTCCATGAGACTTTTTTTTCTCCTATTAATATCAATTCCAGAGAATAAACTCACCCCTCATCCAATTCTGTACATTGTCTGTAGTTGCACACAGAAACTAGACTAATTTTAAGAATTTTAGAAAACATTGCTTTTTCACAGAAGGTTTTGTGGGTGTCCTGAATTATCTGCTGTTTGCTTTTGTAACTCTGCCGAGCTTGCTTACAGAGTCGCTCGGTCCAGGAGAAGGTTTTCTGTCACTCCAGTACTGTGTGGTACCTTTGCCTGGTAGCTTAGTTGATTTATTTGCCTTTTATTGTGTAAAACAAGGGATGAAATTCTGTAGAATTAATCTAAATGTAATTAATCTAAAAGGACAGTTATTTAGGTGAGTTTTCTTTCACTGCATGTTGTTGCATGTGCAGGTGGTACACGGCTGCTGCTGAGATCTCGTGCTTTACTTTTAGAAGAATTCTTTTATTGGGACTTGGGGTGAAAGGCCTGACAGCATTGTAGAAATGTGCTTATTTCCTTCCTTTCAAATTATTTGCAAGGTATTTCAGTTCTGTTTGCATCACGTTTTCAGGGTAACTTTGTTTGGTTTATTCACAAAATAAATTATTGTAGAGGATCATATTTTCATTGTTCAATTGTTTTGTGAAACTGTGTAATATTTTTATCACATCAGAAAACAAAAACGTTTTTGAGAGCTTTGATTTTTGTTAAGCTATTTAATACACATTTGCTACATGTGTGGTGTATCAGTGTTCAGTACAGACTGCTGTAATCTGTGAATCCTGCATTTTACAAAGCTGTACTGAAAATTTGGCATCATATCTTAAGGCATGTGTACCCGTTATTTTTATTAATAATTATTTTATTACTGCAATTGCCTAATGTAAGTGGATATAATGATGCATCCCATTGGTTTTTTTTAATTAAAAAAAAATAGCCTTTCATTTAAGTTCATGTTGTAGACAGAAGTCACAGATAACCTAACAAAAATCACTGCAGAATATGCCTGCCTAGTGTTGAAATAAGTGATTTATATGCAAGAATTAAAGCTGTTTATAATGTGACATTTTAGAGGATAGTAGGCAGTAAGTAAAATTGCAGTATGAGGCATTCATACAAAACATTTAACAAATAAGGTCTATCAGGGCAGTTATAAGCACCCTTGTACTTGTGTTCATTTCTGCCTTTTTCTCCTCTTTAAATTAATTTTTGTACTTGCATTATTGCTTTGTATCTTGCCCTTCTCCACCCCCTTTTTTGTTCAGCACTGTTTCTGAAAATCTCTTTGCTTAGCAGTTGTGTATCCAGCACATCTTGTACTGGTGCTGCTTAAAAGCAACAGTGATTTTTGGTTTTTCGTCTAATGTATTCCCAGTCTTTCTGCTTTTTGTGTTGTTAGACATGAGTGAAGGATTGACTGCTCCACAGAGATAATATTTGTCTAGTAATTAACTGAAGTAGACGAAGGAAGCGTTGTTAGCTTTGGGAATAAACTGCCCCTCCTTTTGTAATGGGAGAGGTAGATCTAGGCGCCTAACTGCTTAACAGTTGAAGAGTGAGCAATACCCTGTCCTCCTCCCATGTTAAAATACACCTGTTGATCAAATAATCTCTCGTTTTGAGATGCAGTGTAAGGCTTGGCTGCATACATGTAAGTCACAGTTTCTGGGCTAGAGGCTGGGGTAACTGGGTGTCCAGATTTGTATGCTGAGACAGAGCCGAATGCACTGGAATGGTTTCTCTTCATCAATAAAGCATTAAGAGAATGAATGATACAAAATCCAACTGGCATCAGGGTAATTCCAAGTGATATTGAAGGATCTCAAAATATATAGCTGTGTCTATGCAGGTGCTTGTGTGGGTCTGACCTAGAGTCATGGTCTAAGGATGTAGCATTTAACTCGTGTTTAAAACCCCACGTTTTCTTTTTTATTTGTTTGTTTTTCACTTTAACACCCAAAACCCCTCCTCAAATACCACAGCAGTAAGATTACAGTCCACAGCAGCTTCGAAAGCAAAATGTGTGAGCACACTTAATAATAATGTTTTACTAGCAGCGTTTCTAATTCTCCTGCATAAGAACTAACAGGCAGTAATTAGATAGCTAAACCCTAGCTCTTTCCCTTTTTACACTAGAGGATTTGGCGTATGCTAATTGTCACCAGATCATTTCACATAATTGCCTTTTGGCGAAATTAAGTGGAAATTTCCTGAACATCTTAAATCCTCACTTCCCCACCCCCTCCCCTCAGTACCTTTGCTCCCTCGCAGGCAGGATGCCGAAAAGTCAAGCACCGTAGCTTAGCGCTCCAGTGTGCAGGGGGTACTTCATCATATTTGGGGAGGGGGAGGGGGGGAAGAAACTGAAAAGAAAACTATTCTTCTCTTGGATGAATTGGACACTTAAAGGCAGGAAGCTGGTTTTGTTGTTTTGCCTTGGGAGACTGCTAATAGAGCACAGGGATTTTTTGGAAAGCGGGCAGTTCTTGCAGGAGCAGGTAGGTGCTGGCTGACATGCACAGTGGTTAGGGAGGGAGGGGAAAGAGGCAGAAGGATGCAAAAGAGTGTCTCCCCGTGATATATTGGTTTATTAAGGGGAGGGTAGTGGGGGGGGTTGAGTTGTTTTTCTGGACGTCCCCCCCCTCCCCAGGCTCTGTCTAGTGGGGTTATTGTCCAAGCACATGCTTGTCAGTGCTCCTGTCATCTTTTGTGTGAAAGAAAAAAATGAGCTTTTTCTTTTTGTAGCAGGGTGAGTGGTGATTATCAGTGGAGGCCTTGTCTCTGGCTACAATGGGCAGTTAGCTTAGAGCAGGACCTTAGGCAGAAATCAGCTACCTTAAACTGTGAAAGGGCTCAGGCCACTGTGTCAGCCATAATGAAGCGAGAGGGAGTGTTTTCAGGAGAAAATGCTTAGTCAGGTGTGACAGCATCCTTAAAAAATAATCTGTGACTCCACTAGCTAAACAAAGATAGGCAAAACTAAATATTAGATTTTTTTTTTCTTCAGGAAATGCTTCATCACTGGCATTGTATTTTTATGCTTGGTCACTGGCATTGTATTTTTATGCTTGGGAAGAGGAATGGAGTATTTGGTCTGCTGCTTTCTTTTGCACCTATCTTCCCCCCACCCCCTATTTTTTTTAACCAGAATGGTTTACAGTTTCCTTGTAGTAAGTTGGGGTGCCACAGTGAGTGGCTGGTGATGTAGGCAATTCCCAGGGCCAGGGTATTGCTTAACGGTGGGCAATTATCTTTGGGTGTTGGTGACCCTGGCTGGAAACAGAAGACTATTCCGTTATTTGCAGCCTTTTCTCGCAACTCGATTCCCCGCAGTTAGAAAACTGTCATTCCTGTGCAGAACCAAGGAGAGATCAACTTTTAGGGAAAAAAAAAATAAATACTCCTCTTAGAAGCATCTTTGGAGCTACAGAGCAGCTCAGGAACATCTGTTGACAGTTCACTGGCTGTAGTCAGCATAACTGCAATAGCACCGTCTGGAAAATGCAGGGAGACAAGTTACGAACCTGTTTTTCTGATAGGAGCTGGTATTGAATGGTTCCCTTTCTAAGCCCAGGGAGCAGCTCCAGGAGGGCCTGCTGATTCAAGACCACTGTCCACCTTCTACGTCCACCCTGGAGGAGGGGAAAGGCTGACAAACCCTCTTCTGTCCTGCTTTTGTTTTATTGTATTAGGCTCATAAAGGCACTTTCAGGGGCCATCTTTCTTCAGCATAAAGGGAAAGCAATGAGGAAACAGGGAGGAGGAGGACATGGCAAAAGAGACAGGCGGAGCTCTAGCTCCATTTGTTTTCGGTCTCTGTTGATTAATAGGGGTTTAAGGTGAATGGCGAGTTCTCATTCCTTCTCTCTTAATGCTGTTGGAGGAAGGGGAGGGTGCTCTGGGGGTCCAGAGTGCAAGTGCCCGATCAGTCCCTCCCATGCCACATCCCCAGTTCCCGGTGGGTGGCAGCCCATCCCTGCCTTGTGAACAGCGCACTTAAAAGATTGCCCCGGGTAGAGAAGGGGATCCCTGCCTGGGTGCAGCCATGAGAGCTGTGCCGGTGGCAGCCAGTTGCAGACTGCCGGGACAGGAGCATCCTCGCTGCCCAGCCCTTAGTTCTCCGCCGGGGACGAGGCGGAGCGGAGTCTCCTGCCGGCCGTTTCTCTGAGGCTGCAGGTTTTGGCCGTGCAGTGCTGCAGTATCTCCATGGCTTGTTTTCAACCTGGGTGGCTCCTCTTGCAGACCTGCTGTTACTGACGCTGCCTTATGCCAGTGAGGGTAAATCCTTTGGCCTATCAGACATGCTTTTCTCTGACTTTGTGTTTACCATGTTTTCAGTACCCAAGCCAAGTAAGCGACGAATTTGCAAACAGAATTTGCAGTAGCAAACTCTTCCTATTTAAAGGTTAATTTCTCTTTGCGTGATCAACAATACAATGTTTCATCTCATGCAAGTCTTACCTTGCTTTCAGAGACTTAGGAACTATTGATTTATACAGCATGTATTAACTTCTTCAATAAATGGGGAGTATTCATCAGTGGGGTGTATTAAATTGGGCTGTATACGCATTGAAGCATCTTTCATCCTGTTAATGAAATGTCCTTACCACACAACAAAGACTAATACACAGCAATTTATACACACAATCCCCTGCAGTTTAATTCTGAAGGTGTTTTTTTTTTTTGTTCCCTGAAGGCACCTACCAGAACTTCAGCTAAATGTATCTCACTATTCCTCTCAAACATATATCAGTCCAAAATTTGTTGTGGTTTTGTTGTGCTTTATTATTATTTTTTTTCATTCCAGAGCTCCATTATTGTTTTAAAGTCATCTGTTTAAACACTCCCAGAAGCATTTCACATTCATATAGAGAGATTTAGTAGTTGAGTCCCTATGGGGACAATTTTCTGTGTTTTGCTCCAGGTAGGGGTTATCAAGAAAAGCAAACTTCTGTCGTTGGGTTTTTTTCCCCAATTTTTTTTACCATGCCCTCTAACCCAATGTAAGAGACCCCAGCTTTCAGTAGAGGGGAGTGATTTATCAGCAGATAACTTGGTTCTCTCTGGAAATCTCCACTTATTCCAGACCTGTTACCACATGCCCTAATGCTGAGCAGTGTGTACCAGTGCAGCTCTCCTTTCTGTGCCTGACATCACCATTAATGGAACTCCTCAACTAATTTCTGCATCTTGCAATTGCTTTTAGCTTAAAACTACCCTTGGTAAAGTACTCGCAAATGTGTAGCGGCAAAGGGCCTTTTGCAGGGCTATGGCTAAGGTCAGATAATAGGTATCCTCTATTGATGGCTTCTGTGGTTTACTTTTCATTGCCAGTGGATGGGGTTAGGACCACACTTGTTACTCAGACAGAGCTCCTATTGACTTCAAAGAAAGATGCACGTGTGAGATTAATCCTGCCCTTCCCAAGCTAGTCCTCTCTTTTTGTCTCTTTTCCAAGGAAGCGTACTTAACTTTGGGAATACTGATTTTAAAGTTCAGCTTATTTAGTCTATTATGCATGGTTAGCATGGCTTGCAAATTGTGTGTGCCATTCTGAGCAGAGTTGTGGTCCCTTTCCCAAAGTGTAACAGATAATGTCAAGCAGAATACCAACTGAGCCTGGGATGGTCATACAGATGCAGACTGATTTGCAGGGGCAGTGGATCGTGTTCCTCTGTCCTGGAGAGCATATTTTTGAGCATGTAGATGACAGTTTGCTTTTCTCCCCTGGTACTTTCTCATTACACCTCTGCCCCAGCATCATCAGGGAGAAAAAAAATCCTACCTTTCAATCCAGTAGCTTGATGTGAATTGTCTGCTTGAGTGCAGGGCAGTTACCCAAACAAAAATTACTTACCTGGGGAGAAGTTTACAGACTCGAGTTTAAACTCTTCATTGTTGATTTGGATTTTTTTTTCCCTTTTTATTTTTCTCTCAAAGGTGTTTTAAGTAAAGGACACAATAATTTAGTAGTTGTGTCATTTCGTGGACATATTGCAGGGGATCTTGGTATTCCAAAAGCAGAGGGAGGTAGTTTTCCACAGTTTACTTGTAACCCCCTATAGTATATGTAGCTTTGGTGGTGTGGACATGTAAGTCCAGCTTTCCTCTCATGCTATTCCTTGTTTGTCAGCTTAAAGCTGACCCTCTAATGTTATTCTTTCACTTATTTAACCAGTTCCAGTTTTTATGAAAATAAGCTTTCTGTGGAAGATAGCCCTAAATGTCTTGTCAGGATCAGGGCATGGAATTTATGCAGTGATGTGAAGATAGAGTTGGGAGAGCACAGAGCTACTGTAGTAACCAGCCACAGTGTGGGTCGCATTAACAGTAAGAGTTCACACAACTCTTGGCCAGCGAAAATCTGTCTTACTGGGAGTGGCTGAGTTTTGTGAACCAGAGCAAGTGAGGTCATTTGACAGCAAATGTCACGTGCCTGCTGGTTTGCATGATGTATAATACAGTTTACTGAGCAAAGCCTTTGCCAACCGTTTCAGTTACTTTCGGATTGCTTAGGTTGGCTCACTTGGAAGAGAAGAGATAGTGAGTTAGAGCACCTCCTTTGGCTTTTTTAATTAGGGGGCTAAGTCTCCATCATTTAGGGATAGTTGTCTTTGGTTGTACACCTGGCAGAAGAAGTGACCCACAGCCCAGCTGACACGTGCTGTGATTTATAGCGTTGGCTGTGGAGACCACCCTCTGCCCTGCATGGTGGCTGCCTGATGCAGGATTCTTCTGTGCCTTGTGTGTGTTGTTGGAGGCTACAAAAAGAGATAAGCATAGGAAAAGTGAGAAGCATAAGTTGGCTTGCTTCTCTTGGGTGTACGCTTCTTTTTGCATGTTATTAACCGGGTGAGTCAAATACCTGCATATGGCAGGGGCTGAGAGAGCCTGCTGGGGTAGGAAGGCTGGAAGAGCCAAAGGTGAAGCTCTGTTGTATCCTGACCAAAATGGGATGCCTCCATCACACTTGTTGTTTGCTTGGGAGAAGGATGACATTTCTTTTTCTCCTGGCTCTCAATCTGTCTTCCTTCCACCAGCCTAGAAACTCATTCCCAAAGAATAACTGAATTATTTTTTAATGCTTTTAAGGGAAGCTTAGTGTGTTCAATCCAACATCAGATAATAACTTGTCTAATGTAGCATGGTGAAGGGCATATGCGTTTGGGGGATGCTGGGGAGCAAGCAGTGGAGTTGGAGTCCTCCTTGGACAGGAAGGCAAGCTGGAGAGTACTGGCAGACTCTGGGCAGCAGCAGTGCTATCGGGGGCCGCTGTGGTATCCCTGCTTTATTTTAATGTGATTCCTTTTACTTGATGTTAATGCAAGTTGTTCCTTACTTAAAGTAATAAAAGGAAATGAAGACACATTCTAAAATGAAACCTGACTCTAATCCATTCATCATCTAATACCAGCCTCTTTATCTTTGCTGGTACCTAATCTGGTTAAATGTCCCTGTTGTAGGATTTTAGTGAAAATCCTCTATGGGGAATAGGGTTTTTTGCAATTGGATTACTTGCAGTAAATGGTCCAGCAGTTCGCTTGTTTCAGCTTAATTTTTTCTTTGTGATCTTGTAAGGGTAAGTTACAGTTCAGCCTGCCTTTTCCTTTCATTCATTCACTACTACTCTTTTTTTTTTTATTATTGTTGTTGTTAAGAACAGGATTTTTTTTTTCCCTTCCCCTTTTCTCCCCCACAGCAAGAACGGTGTCAGGGAAAACCTCATGATAGCTGTGTGATTATTCCCCCCACAAGAGTGTTAATTTCAATGGCTTTATCTGTGGTTTTGCCATTATTTACATAGCTGAATATTTTAGTAGCTTAATTCATTAGTATCCAGTTTCCATTTATTAGTGCTTTCTGATGAATTCATAATTAATCAGCTCTTCTAAAATACATATATATATACACACACATATATAAAATATGCAGGTGATCACTTGTCAGCTTAATGCTTGCTGATGAATGGTATACTCTAGCACTACAAAGGCTTCTAATCTGGAGTATTTGCAATGAGCAGTAAAATGCAGAACTGAAAGTGAGGACAGGAAGGGGAAAGGAAAAGACCTAGAGGTCAGTGAGCATTTGGGTCTGGCGCTAATTAAACGGGGGACTCTGTCAGCCCCTCACCAAGGAGTCTACCTGAATCTTGGAGGTGAAGCACAAGATTATAAAATAAAAAGGGAAAATTTTAAAGAATTACTGTTGCTCCATACAGGAGCACGACAGGTCAAAAAGATTAAAGAAACTGTAGACCAGGGAAAGTGTGTGAGGAGGTTTTAATTCAATAAGGTGGGAAATCTGTAAAGATGAGGCTGAGAACGAATCTGGACAAGACTGAGGACAGTGTTGAAATCTTGGATTCTCAGATTTCTGTGTGTTGTGCCCTATGCTGCAGTGGGAAGTACTTGGCCCTCCTCTAACACCTCTGTGTTGTTTTTTCTTTTCCTCTTTGACAGTCTAACAAAGTGCCAGTTGTGCAGCACCCACATCATGTACACCCTCTTACGCCGCTTATCACGTACAGCAATGAGCACTTCACACCGGGAAACCCTCCTCCACACTTACCAGCAGATGTAGATCCCAAAACAGGTAGGTGGAAAATAGTTGAGGTTGTTTTTTTTTAACGTGGTGGGTGGACCTTTCCATTTTCTTCTTAGGAGGAAGGAGGGTGTGAGGAAGGATTTCCCATGCTGGAGCAGCATAAGGGAGCATGTAAAATGTCAAAAGCATGCAAGAACCCAGGGAAAAGAGTTTCTTTCTTCAGCCAGTCAGGCTTCAGAGGGAGCCAACTGGGTGAATTTCTGTAAAGCCTCTGCAGGGTGACACCAGAGCTGCATGTGTGGGGTTGTTTGCAGGTGTGTGCTTTTGCAAGCATGATACCCCACCTAGTAGTTGGAGCTACCAAGTGCATGTTTTGCATGCACGACCCAGAGAATTAAACGTGTACATTCTGTGATCTGCACTTATAAAATGACAGCTGGAATTTTAAAGGTGCTGGCTCATGACTAGTTTCAAATTGAGTAAGTTTCAGTTCTCCACATCCCATTGTTTCTCTCTCAGGGGTTCAGCCGTTTTTCTCCTGTAGTGTTGAATTTTCATCCACTCTAGCTGCTTTAACTTCAGCTCTACACTTGCAACTCATTTCCCCAATGTAAGTCTATCCAACTCTCAGTTCAGCCTGAAGGGCAGTCTTGAATATGGAGTGATGTGTAAAACCCTGATGAAATATGTTGGTATTACAGAGTAGAATTTACAAGTTATTCTAACTTTTCAAGAGTCCCTATTTAACATGAAGGCCCAAAGAAGTCAAACAATGTCAGTCTTCTTTCTTCAGGCTGCACTGAGTTCCTAGTGAAAGTGGGTTTGGTTTTGTTAATCCAAATCCCAGCTAGTTAATTGAAAGGTGTCTCAGAAACTGAATTAACGTCAAAGGATTTGCTCTGTGTCAGCCCTAGCACATGCAGGTAATTAATCTAAGCTCCAATTCTTGGATGAGGTGGTGCATTAGCTGGTTTTCACTCTCTCTACTTCCACTGGGTCTCCCTTTCCATTGTGCTCAGCGCTAACTTCACATGGCTTAAAAAGGAAGCCATCTTGCCATCCCTGGGTATGGCAAGTGAATGGCACAGTCAAGCCCTCATTTAAGTAATGGCAGTATAGGGAATAGCTTTTCAGTGGTTATTGTACAACATACGATCAGCGTCTGCAGACTGTTTGCTTTTCTTCTGCCCTTTCAAATATGCAAATAGATCACTGGATGGTTAAAGCTCAGTTATTCTGTTTGGGGGTTGTAGTGGGGGAAAAAGCAATGTCTGCACGAAAATGTCACACAAGGAGATTTAATTTAGAGATTAAAAGCTTCTCGAGTGACCTTAAAAAATAGTTTTTAGCCATGAATACGGTACCCCTTTCTTTTAATGCCCTCTGCATTAGTTTTGCTTCTGCTGTGTAATTGTGCTCTGGCTTGGTAATTGAAAGATCCAGTCTCATAACCCTTACTCCTCTGAGTAGTTCTTACTCTTAATGTAAGGACGTTAAGTCGTAAGGCTTACGTCTGGAGCTGGTTTGTGCTCTCCAAGTAGGAATTGCACTAGTTTCAGGAGGATGAATGGATTCTCTGTCCATCTCTGCACACCATCATCTGCCCCTGGTTCTATCAAGCATTCCCAGGGGCTTCTCCTCTCCTAGGTTTTGGGGAAGAATTTCCCAGGTTTGCTCAAAAGCAAACATAATTTGCAATTATTATGGCTTTGTAGCTTGTTTTGGAGATTACTTTGAAATAATGGCATGCTATTGAGTACCCAGTCATAGAATCATAGAATCAACTAGGTTGGAAGAGACCTCCAAGATCATCCACTCCAACCTATCACCCTAGCCTTATCCAATCAACTAGTCAGTGTATGGGTAGGACCTTTGCTTTTTCGGTCACTTGAGAGACTAAACCATAATACAGGGACCAGGGTTTACTAAGTACTGTCTTAAATGATCAGCATCACACCAGAACTGTAGCTGAGACTCCTAAATTCTCATTCAAAATAACAAAATAATTATCTCTGGTTGTAGAGCTGGCTAAACATCAGTTTTTTTGGTTGAAGATGCCAAGAGGCCCACTTTATTAAACAGCCTTTGGAAACCCAAAGTAAAGCCATAAATACTCAAATGAAAACAAATCATAGAATCAAGCAGGTTGGAAGAGACCTCCAAGATCATCCAGTCCAACCTATCACCCAGCCCTAGCCAGTCAACTAGACCATGGCACTAAGTGCCTCATCCAGTCTCTTCTTGAACACGTCCAGGGACGGTGCCTCCACCACCTCCCTGGGCAGCTCATTTCAATGGGAAATCACTCTCTCTGCAAAGGACTTCCTCCTAACATCCAGCCTATACTTCCCTTGGCACAACTTGGGACTGTGTCCCCTTGTTCTGTTGCTGGTTGTCTGGAAGAAGAGGCCACCCCCCACCTGGCTACAGCCTCCCTTCAGGTAGTTGCAGACAGCAATGAGGTCACCCCTGAGCCTACTCGGCACAACTTGAGACTGTGTCCCCTTGTTCTATTGCTGGTGGATAACAATTTAGAAACATGTGTGCTTTTTTCCCCTTACATTTTATTCATTTCCTCGTCTCAATGCTAACACTGCTTTATGTTCCCCTTCCACAGGAATTCCAAGGCCTCCACATCCTCCAGATATATCTCCTTATTATCCATTATCACCGGGCACTGTAGGACAAATCCCCCATCCGCTAGGATGGTTAGTACCACAGTAAGGAGTTCCATTTTTTTAATTTCCTTTTTCTTTTTTGATGTGTAAAACTCATGTTAAAAATGGTGTGGGGGTGTGTGTGTGAGAGTGTGCGCATGTTGAGTTAGGTCTGTTTGCCGGCTGTCACTTCATTGAGTTCTGTGAATTTACCCACCTCATGAAGATTAGTTAAAACTCATGCCAGGTCATGTGGTCCTAAGCAAACAGGAGCAGTTGGACACACAGCTTTTTTGCATATCATCTCAACTAACTGATGGCTCATGAAGGCAGGAATTTTCAACTCTGTCTGCAGGAAAGTCCTTTTCTTGTTAGTGCTCTGACACTGCACCACTTCGATTTTTCTCAGATTTTGTTGTTTGAAGCTCAGAGTGATTCTCATGGACTCTCTTCTTTTTTCTTTTTAACCAGGGCCATCCTCGCTATAAATGTGCAATTTTAACTTTTATTGGCCTTGCCTGTTGAAACCTCTTTCAGTTTTCTTGTGAAACAGTAGAGCTTTACATTGGCCAGTGAGCAGCATTCCTGGTTGAGACATGGCTGGGCAGTTGGCATCTGAGGAATGGAATTTTCTTGCAAACAAGAGAGAGAATTAGCTTACTTTAAAACTGCCTAAGAAAAAAAAAAAAGCTGTGGAAAGTTAGTTTGGGGTTTTGTTTTGTTTTCAGCTTCTTGTATCCCGCTGGCAGGGTATGAGATTCCATCCAGTAACAGTCCTTCTTTTCTTTTTTTTTTTCCCCATTTTTTTGCTAATGGTAGCATTAGCACCCATCTACCATCTCTGCAATGGGTTTATGATGCATTTAAGCACTGCCTAGGCCTTTTGCACAGTATATTTTATTTAAATGTGTATAAAATAAACTTCTATTGCTGGATACAACTGTTCTCTGCATTATAGATCCAAGACTATTCCCCTGTTTTTCTCATGTACCAGGCCTCATCAATTCTGGGGAGATCATGTTTCTTTAGAAATGAATTATCCAAAATTAGAAGTAGTTTGTTCCTGCTTGAGGTTGTTTGACCAGCTGTGTTAAAATACCTCTTCAGAAGTTGGCTTTTCTGTAAGGAAGTGGAGTCCACACTCCATAGGAGAGCTGGGGTCCCCACACACCCCCAAGTCTTGGACAGGGAGAGAGAAAGGCATCAAGGGCATTGGAGGTCCTTCTTAAGTACAGAAGTGTGGAGCATGTCCATCAGCTCTCTGCAGAGGGATGCTTTTCCAGAAGAGTGTAATCTGAGCAGAAGACCCACAGCACCGATCCCTGAAACCTTAAATTCTTCCTTGTTTATGATGGTGTAGTTTTTTACATAGGTCACCCTGAATGCTGGCAGAATGCATGTCAGCTCCTTTTCTTCTCCTTCCTTGTTTGCAGGGCCTAGCTGCAGTACAGACTTCCATGGTCCTCTCTTTCAGTTACTTAGCTGAAGTTTGCACAGTAGCGGCCTCAGCATTTAAAACCAATATACTAAGCTAATGCCAGAAGTCAGTAACGTCGAAGGCATAAGAGCACAGGGAAGAAATCCTTTGCTGCCGCTGGCATGTGGCTCACTGACAAGCTGTGTCTCAGAGCTTTATGTGTGCAGGCTTAGGTTTGTCCTCCTTGAACCTCCTGTTATGGCCGCATGTGCCCAGACTCATCAGCCAGGTGCTAATGGCCACCTCTGTCACAAGAAGACTGTCATCACTACTGGTTTGTAACAGGTCGAGTTCCATAGTATACTTAACCTGCCCACAACTCTTACAGCTTCTCCAAGTGGTTTTTGTTGAGAAGTGGCCCTGTCTGGTTTAGCTCTAGAAGGCTAGCATGGCCAACTTTGTAGAAGTGACCCAAGGTTTTTACTTCTCTTGGTTGCCACTCATGCTTCACCATCTTCTTGCCAACCCATCTCTAGCATAGTACCCACCCAAAAAGCATCCTGCCCAGTCATTTGGCGGGTTTGAAGGACAGATGAAAAGGACCAGCCAGCACAGACAAACCTCCATCAGAAAAAGTTGTGTGTCTTTCATGAGGATGCTGTTTTGCATGTTGCTGTATTTTTTAATTATTGTAATGAGGTGTGATTGTCTATTGGTTACCCACAATACTTCTTGGGGACTCTCCCCCGGTAACTCTTGTCAACACTTGTTAATCTGACAAAAGGCTACAAATTAAGCTCTGTTAATTTAATGTTTTCTCACCGAGATCTAAATACCGAAAGAGGCCCAAAGCGCAACTGAAGTCCTTTGATTCACTGTACTTTATTTTGGTATAAATTTACATTCATTATTGTTTTCCTTTGGATGTGTAGCCCTCAATTAGTGTGATGGCTCCATTAAAGCAAGCGAGACTTCGCCTTTAATTATTACAACAAAACACCTAGTTTCAGCTTGGGGAGAGGGTCTCTATTGACATAAGCAGAGGTTATAAAATTTAATTAGCCATTCCTATCAGATTTATGGCATTCAAATTGTTCTGTGTTTCTTTCCTTTGATCCTTGCTGTACAATCCCCAAGATTTTTGTTCTGATCAAATGAGAATAAAGCTTACTGTGCAGAGAGAAGTTTTTTGTTGTGGGCTTTTTTTGTTGTTGGTGATGGTTTGTTGTGAGGGTTTTTTTTGGTTTTTTGAAAACCCTTTTTTCTTTCTCTCATTCTCTCTTTCCCTCCTCTTTTGCCAGGCAAGGTCAGCCAGTGTACCCAATCACGACAGGGGGTTTCCGCCACCCTTACCCAACAGCTCTGACTGTCAATGCTTCCATGTCAAGGTGAGTTCAAATGCTGAGGTCCTGAATCAAGAGCAAATGTAGTAGCTGCTCCTGCTGCCCTCTGTAGAAGCAGGCATTGCATCTAGAAAGCACATTTCTGAAAGCTCTTTGGTTAAGTAAGTCATCCTTAGATTTTCAGCAGGATGGAGGAGGTACCTTCTAGTCCTGTCACTGGGCTTTAAGAATTTGTTTTTGAGGGAGAGGTGAAGAGCAGAAAGTCATCTTCAAGAGTCAGACCAAATGAAAGAGCTTGGAGAATGTGGTTTTGAAAAAGCGTACGAGGAGAAGCCGTGCTACCTTCTGCTTTCTTGGTGGCTGTCACCTCAAGCAGTGCTCTGTGTGCAAGAGGAGAGTCTCAGGAGGGAGGAGGGCTGCTCTTCAAGCAGAGTTGGGAGGAAGGTGATTATGCTGTTTTCCCCTACTAAAGCTCCAAACCTGATAGTCAACATAAAAGGGCCTGCCTGACCCTCTAAAGCTTTAGAAGTATATATTTCTTCCCCTGCTTACCTCCAATTAATTCCATCTAATTTTCCTGGGGCTGCTAGTTTTGTTTACAAACTGGTTGGCAGCACTATGTTTAAGTAATCACTAATTGCTCCTAATGATAGTTTTATTTTCTGTTCATCTGATTTTCAGTCTGGTTAATTAAATCGGTGGAGGTTTAGACTTTCCTGATGGGCTGAAACAGCTAATCCATTTTGATGATGGCACATAATTAAATTAGCATGCATTACATAGCAAGGTTCCACGTCTCTTCCCTGCTCTGTCCCTTACTCTCCATCTCTGCCGTTTAATATGTGAAGGTTGGTGCATGGAGGATTTAAGGAGGAAAAGAATGGGGCAGGCAGGGGGCTGGGGGACCACACCTCATGGAGAAATGGAAACCTGTAACAAGAGCTCCTGAGTGAATGGGTAGGGAAATTGTGCATGGTGTGCTTTAGGTAAATAGAGTGAAAGGGGGAAAAAATTGCCTATCTAGCTCCAGCAAATAGACAGGCAACTGGAAAATCAACTTAAAAAAAAATAATTAATATAGACCCAGCACAGGGGAGGAAAAATCCTAGGTTGGGGAAAGAGTTGCAAATTTAAACAGCGATTCCCTCCCTCCGTTTAATCATTTTAATATCTATAAAAGACTTGCAGGCACGGTGTGAGGCAAAGTAGGGCTTGATTTAGTTTAATTATTATTAGAGAGGCTAGTCATTTGAGGGAGGGGGGAGAAGGCAGGGGGAGGGTATATTCCCAAGATAGGCTTTATGAAAGGTATCTAGTTAAAAAGAGTACACAGCAAATTAAATACATTATTGTGGTAATGGGACGACAGAAGTAGAGGTCTATTATACTTATGGCAGTTATAGGAAATGTAGGCTCCTTGCCCTGTTCGAGCACAGCCTTTGATATTCATTCCATTCAGCAGCAGGGCCAGGACTTCTCAGAATTAAGTGATGGGTCATTATACTTTAAACACCATGGAGAAGCCTAGATTGGCAATTAAACAGCACTTGCTGACACTCGCTTGTGCCACCCTGTGACCCCCTTTAGATTGAGTTGTTGGAGCTCGGGGCCCTCAGCCTGCTAAATTGGTAGCAGGCACTTCTCCTGACGAGGGCTGGCTCTGAAATCTGCCGGCTTCAAAGGGAGCAAGATCATGTATAAACCATAATGTGGGTGCACCGTGGCTCAAAAAATAAGGCAGGAATAGATGAAATGTTACAAGTGCAAGGGGGAAATGAGAGAATAATGACAAATCTAATGCAACTCAAAGCAGAATTGTTGCACAGAAAAATGCATCCCACTGCTTGTGCATAAAATCAAGGCAGGCAGATGACATCCAGTTAACAGAAACATGTCAACAGTGAAGTAAAGTGAGAGTGAGTAAGAGAGAAGCCCCTGAGACAGCCAGGAACAAAAAATTAGTTGTCCTTAACAAGTTAAGACTCATCATTATATTCTGGCTTGGAGCCATAAAAGGAGACAGTAGAGTATAATGAGCTGCTTAGAATTTTTAGGGTGTTTATTGCAATTCATGGAATACTTGTCTAGAGAAGAAATACAAGGGGGCTGTCTCAGGCAAAGGTGAGGGGTGTGCACATACGTACACAGCCTTTCTTTTTGTCTCTGCCATGAGCCCCTGCATGCACACATGGCTCAGGCACACAGGCAGAGTGATGAATAGATTTAAGATGTTTATCCTTTGTTTCAGCCCAGAAACTTCCCTCTCGGTTTCCCAGGCATGGGAACACCCTCGGAGCAGACTGTGCTCTGATTCGTGTTTTGACATTGTCTCATGCCCACCTTATCAGCTGAAGCACCTGAGCCTTAAGTAGTACCCAGTGTAGCTGGGAAATGGCGCTGGTGTGCCCATAGTTGCCCACAGTTGCTCTCAGACATGCCAGCAGCTTGGCAGGGCCCTAGTATGAATGAGCCTGAGTGGCGCTGTGTTGGCTTTGCCCAGGTGTTGAGTCCAGAGCAGACCCCATCACTCCTCCATCCCTGTTTTTCCTGAGCCTTTTCTATATCATGGTATAGACCTTTGGAGGAGTAGTTCCTGTATTTCCCTGTATCATGGTATAGACCTTTGGCAGCTGTAGAATTGTAGAATGTCTTGGATCAAAAGGGACCTCCAAAGGTCCTCAACTAGATCAGGTTGCCCAGAGCCATGTCAAGCTTCACCTTGAATATCTCCAGGGATGGGGCCTCAACCACCTCCCCGGGCAGCCTATTCCATTGCTCCCCTACCCTCATGGTAAAGAACTTGTTCATGCAGTGCTTCCCAACCCTGAATATTCCCTAGGCTTAGTGTAATTACAGTTGGTTAGTTAGGATATGCTTATGAATAGTTTATAAAAGGTTAATGGGTGACCAATAGTGATCTGCATAAATGGTTTAGACTATTAAAAACCATGTACAATTATTTTCTCTTTTAGTAGTGTTGCCTCACTCACTTTGTAGGCATGCAGCATGCTTACACTACCTCTTAATTGTTTGCTTCCCACTATAACACGCTCTCAGCGTAAATTGAGACAGGGTTAACTGACTGATGGGCAAACAGTGGACCCACTGTGAAAAAGTCAGCTGCTCTGAGTGGAAATGATTTAGCAGAATGACACCATACAAACGCTGCACAGCAGTTAAGTGGTGGGCAGTGGAAAAATACCTTCTGTAATTGAAATTTCAGGGGAAATTCACTTTAGCTGAAGGTGATTACTGAGAGGTAGAGTGTAGGCAGGAACTTAAAAATTTGCACTCTTCTGCCACTTCTGATGTCACATGAGCAGATGTCTACATGGGAACTTCAAGCTGAACCCTTACCCAGCCTGTTGAAGTTCATAGGACTATGAGAGCAACTTTGGGCTCTGGAGTATAATTTTATAGTCCAAACATAGGGAGAGGTTCTAAGTCCAAAAGGCAGCCTCTTAGAGAGGAGAGAGAGATTCAGTGTGAAATAATGAATGGTCAGTGGTAACAAACATACAACTTCCTTGAGGAAATTGTCACCCTGAAAAGAGCCACTGAGCTGCAGCTGCCTGTTGATGAGTGCTGCCATGTTTCTGAAGGTTACAGCTCAGGGGGTAAAATCTCAGCCTAGCTGCAATCGGTGAAGGCTTCGTCATCCTCCAGACTTTCACACAAGTTGGATATGTAGGCTTATCCTCTTCTGCTGCCTTTCCTCCCCATCTAGATTTCAATGTGAAAATACCTATTCTCTACTAAATGGTAATTGGGAGAGTATCTTCCCAGTTCCATTATTGGGAAAGGATGTTGCAGTTTTTGCAGATCCTCTTCACCTTCATCAATTTTTTACTAGCTGGAGGTACTTAAATCTTCATCAAAAGAAACAAATAAAATACTCCCTCTGTTTTTCTGTCAGATTTGTTTCCTTTGAACATCACAACCATACCACAATTTACCATGTAGGCTAAGTTGTGTAGGCATTTTGTAGTGTGTCTCAGTTTTTGACCAGACCCAGTTATCATGGCCACATCACAGGATCCTCTTCAGAAGCTTAACAAGCACCATCTTTTGTCTCCGTTAATTCTAGCTCTGACTGTCTTTTGTGATGTTTGGAGTCCTCCTCCAGTGATGAGTCTAAATGTGATTGGGTCCCCTCTCATAGGCATCTCTCCTCGTGCTACCACTGCACCTCAGCTCTTCTTCCTTTCTGGCAAATTCTCAGTGTTCTTCCCACTGTGTCCTCATATCAAACAAATGCAGCCCTTCCTGCCTGCTCTCTGAAGGAGGCTTTTCATCTCCCTCTTCATCCTTCTTTGTCCTGTTGTCACTGGCTCTTGTTCTAGTTTGATCCCTAGTTGGCCCAAGCAGCATAGTCTCAGAATCACGGAAACATTCACGTTGGAAAAGACCCTCAGGATCACTAAGTCTAACCTACTCTACAAGGTTCACCCTAAACCATATCCCCAAGCACCACATCCAAATGACATTTAAATACATCCAGGGTTGGTGACACAACCACCTCCCTGGGCAGCTCATTCCAGTGTCTGACAAGTCCTCTCTTGAATGCTGGGTCTTGCCAAGGATAGGCAGTCACCCTATAGGATGTGTGTCCACTTTTGTCTGTACATTTATACTGCTTCCAGTGAGGTCAGGATTTTGCCATGGGTTTTGTTTTCACCCATATTTGTATGGTATGTTTTTATGAAAGCTCTTGCTGTCAGGTTTTACTGTTTGTGGTGTGCTATGACTGATGGTTTCAGTCACTGTGTCAACAAACCTTTCAGTATGTTCAGTCAAAATACATACAAAAATAGAGGGAGAATAGGAAAAAAAATACTAAAAGGCTTTTTTTTTTGTCTTGGTGAGGTAATTCTGTGGCAGAAGAAGGAATGGGACCTTGGTGTTCTTGCAGTCTCACTGTTGTCTTCTGTTCTCACCTACCATGCACCAAAGCATTTCCTCAAACTTCTTTCCCAGTTAGTTTTGTCAGAGAGTGAGGAAGGCATTTTGACAATCCACTTAGAGATTTGTATCTAGAAACCTTTAGCAGAAAGAGAAATTGTGATTTTGCTTCCCATTTTCCTCTTTCCCTGCCATCACACCCTCCTACTTTCATAGATTCATAGAATGGTTTGGATTGAAAGGGACCTTAAAGATCATATAGGTCAAACCCTTCTGCCGTAGACAGGGTCACCCTCCACTACACCAGGTTGCTCAAGGCCTCATCCAACCTGGCCTTGAACACCTTCAGGGAGGGGGAATCTGTGACCTCTCTTGGCAACCTGTTTCAGTGTCTTACCACCCTCACTGGAAACAATTTCTAATGCCCAGTTTAAATCTACCCTCCTCAAGCTTCAATCTTCTCATTGTATCACTACAAGCCCTTGTAAAAGGTCCCTTCACAGCTTTCTTATAGGTTACTTTCTGGTACTGGAAGGCCTCTGTAAGATCTCCTTTTCTCAAGGCTAAACAGCCTCAACTCTCATAGCTGGATGTCGTAGGGGAGGTGCTCCAGCCCTCTCATCATTTTCTTGGCTCTTACCTGGAGCTGCTTCAGCAGTTCAATGTCCTTATGCTGGGGGCACCAGAACTGTACATAATGCTGCAGGTGGAGGGGTCTCATGAGAGCAGAGTAGAGGAAATGAACACTGCCTCCCTTGTCCTGTTGGTCATACTTCTGATGTAGGCCATGGCTGCTTTCTGGGCTGTAAGCTCACGTTACTGGCTTGCCTTGAGTTTTTTGCCAGCTGACATCCCCAAAATCCTCCTTGAGATTGCTCTTGAGCCACTCCTTTCCCAGCTTAAATTTGTGCTTCAGATTGCCCCAACCCAGGTGGCAGGACCTTTCACTTGGCCTTGTTGAACTTCATGAGGTTGGCTTGGACCCACCTCATAAGCACGCCCAAGTCTTTGGATGACATGCCTTCCTTCCAGCATGTCAACCAGACCACGCAGCCTGGTGTCATCTGCAAACTTAGTGGGGATAAACTCAACCCCACTGTCCATATCACTGACAAAGCTGTTCAACAACATCTTTCTCTCTGTGCTGCTGTTCATGAGGAGCTGTGATTCTCTACAGCTTCAACAATTTCACTTTCTCCTTGTCAGTCCCTGCTCTTCCCACCACTGCCTTTAAAGACAGAATACTTCTGTCTAATGATACTGAGTATTGTTAGCTGAGAGACAAAGACCCCTCAGAGCTCATAGAGGATAGTATCTCTTGTTCATGAAAATGCCACTGTGTCATTCTGTGAATGTAGGGAATGTCTAGGCAGGCAAGGAGGGTGAGGGTATTAAGCTCACTAGTGGAATTTGTAGGGCTGGGGATGGGGAAGAAATCTCATTATCTTTTTTTGATACATAGTCTACTTATCCATGGTATCACCTCATTGTCTGTTGATAGAAGAAATAATTCTTTATCCCATTGCATATTCCATATTCTTGGACTATTTTATTTGAACAAAACGGTTCAAATCCAGGGATGAGAGTGAGGTTTTGCAGCAAGAAAAGCCCTTGTCATTTGCCAAGCCACTTAAGCTTTGAAACTTTGGGGAGAGTTATTTCTGAACCAGAATTTTAGGCCAGATTCCATTCCCTGGAAACATTTAGGCTTCCGTGGGGATTTTCAAAGGGAAAAGCAGTCAGTCATAGTGTGCTGTCCTTATTCCCTGCAAAACTCTTCAGAGGCTGTTGAGAAATAACGATATGAAGTCAATACTGCTTTTGAGAACTGTGTTCATTTTGTTTAAGAAGTTAAGAAAATGTGACTGCTTGTGCCATGTTCATGCTGTGGCCCCGACCAAGCAATTGGATACATGCAGAGGGGGTTGCACATCCCTCTGAATCCAGTTGCAGGACCGGGGCCATGTATGTTGTCATAAACCATAAAGCTGGCAACATTTTTTTCTCTTTAGAAAGGCTAGACTATGATTTTGCATGAATTTAAGCCTTCCTAGGTTACCTTGGCTTAATTCTACCATCATTATACCTTTTCTTGAAGCAATGTGGCTAAGAGATTTATTAGGCACAAGTAAATATTTTCTTTGGCTCCATCAACAGATGTAGCTAATGAAGCATCTTAACTAGAATTACCAAAAAACCTTCTAGATTGTCTTGGCATTAATATTTTATTTTGCTGTCAATATGCAGTAAAAGATCTCATCCCAAATTGCCCAACATTATTCAGAACTCTAAAAATGGATTCCTTGGTTGCCACAGATATTTGCTGGCAAATTAAGCAGACTACTGGATTTTCCTGCAGGTAGCTGAAATTCCACTGTCATCCAAGTTCATCCAGTTGAATTTGCCTTTTGCTAAAGATGTTAAAAATCATGATGTCTCGTGTCAGTAGTGATAATGAAGGAGATGATTGGCTTTAATGACATTAGAAGAGTCATTATGTTTAATTTATTGCTAATTAATGCTGCCAGCTTTCATATGCTTTGTCTAGCTGTCATGTGCTTGTTATATGCCTTTTTTTTTCTTTCTTTTTTTTTTTTTCTTTTATTAATGTGTGTACACATCCCTCCCCATTCATTCATTTTTATTCTGACGATTTACACAGCTTTCTCTCCTCTAGGTTTCCTCCACACATGGTCCCGCCACATCATAGTTTACACACAACTGGAATCCCTCACCCGGCCATAGTCACACCAACAGTCAAACAGGAATCTTCCCAGAGCGACGTCGGCTCACTTCACAGCTCGTAAGTTGTTGCTTCCCACGTCTGTCTTCCTAGAGCATTGCCTCTGCATGCGTGGCTTTTAAAAAGAGCTGGGTTTTGAGGAATGTTTTTTGCCCTACAATGCTTCTTAAATTGCCTTTTGTCTTCTAACTGATAGGAATGTGGTATAGCTACCAAAGTAATGGCAACAGTCTTTCAGAGCTGTTCTTTGACATGGACCAGTAGCTGTGAATTTCAGCCTTTTTAACAAGGAAGTGCACTTTTCTTGATCACGATTCAAACTTCTCGATTGGTTTTCAGTGCCCAGTTTAAAACTGTGAGCTAATGGATATGCAACAGGAGACGTTAAATTAGAGCATAAATGGCTTATTCAAAGCTTCAGAGTGAGCTGGCATCAAGTGTGGGTTTGAATTAATGGTGGGGCCCTAGTTTAGCTCTCTCTCTAGTGCTTCTGCTGCTTCTTCACAAACTGGAACACAAAAGGTTTCACCTCAACACGAGGAGAAACTTCTTTACAGTAAGAGTGACAGAGCACTGGAAGAAGCTGCCCAGAGAGGTTGTGGAGTATCCTTCTCTGGAGACTTTCAAAACCTGCCTGGATGCATTGCTGTGCGAACTACCCTAGGGGATCAGGGTTCACCTTCCAACCTTTGAGGTTCTGTGATTCTTGCCTTTCCATTCACAAGAGAGGCAGACAGCATTTTGGTTCCCATTGTTGGAGGTGAGGTGTTATTATTACCCGTTATTACCTTTGTGTTCACACAAAGCCCTCCCCATGAACCCATGTGCCTGGGTGCCCATGTCCTTTCAAGGTGCTTCTAGGGTCTGAGGGAGTGCTTGGCCATACTGCAGAAACATGAGGTGGGTTTTCTTATAATGCTGTTTAAACTGGTCTTATACAGCAGGCAGGGTGAAGACTCTAGAGAACCTTCTGGTCCTCTTCCTAGAGATTTCTGAGGATTAATGCAAGAGGGATTGAGAGGATTAATTTAATAAATTCACAAGGGTTCTCACTGTGAGGTTTCTGTCTGTTGTATCTTTACCCTTCAGAAAACATCAGGACTCTAAAAAAGAAGAAGAGAAAAAGAAGCCACACATAAAGAAACCTCTTAATGCATTTATGTTGTATATGAAGGAAATGAGAGCAAAAGTTGTAGCAGAATGCACATTGAAAGAGAGCGCAGCCATCAACCAAATCCTCGGTCGAAGGGTAGGTAATGAGGGTGAAGCACAAGCAGGGCTGACACTCAGTACAGTTCACACTTTCTGGATCGCTGTTTTCCTGATGCTGAGATTACTAAAGATAGGGAGGGTACTAAACTAAAAGCCTTGGTTTAATGTTTGGGGTTTGGTTTTCACAGATGCTTTTTGACACTTCTGTCTGTGGGGAAGAAAGGGAGTTAATTAATGACAATGTTATCTTAGTGTTATTCCTATGACCAGGCAGGTAGAATATTCCCAGATTTTCATTTTGCCCTAAACCAGGCAGAAAAGTAAATGGGAAGGAAAAAGCCTTTCTGTGCAGCACCAGCACCTGTGAGAGCTAGAAGAGTAAAGGGGGTACCAGTGGGGAATGGAGGTGGAGGGTTTCAATGAATCTGTAACTGAGATCTAGCTCAGGACAATTGGTTCCGCTTTGGATCCTCTTGTCTGGTCTTTGCTTTTTTAATTTACTTTCTTAATTCTCCTCTCTTATGGGGAGACAAAGGGTCTGAGTGAATGTAAATGATGAGCTGTGACTCAGCTGAGTAACTTGGAGGTGCAAGCTAGAGTTATAAATAAAATGGGAGTGTCATCTGTTGTTATCACTTTCTGAAAATCAATTCTGTGTGTATTTATATCTAAATAACATCCCACACTGTGAACACACTTAAAAAAAAACCATGCCATGCTTGTGCTTTTTATTTTGTCTTTCTCTCTTTTCTTCACCTCAGTGGCACGCATTATCCAGAGAAGAACAAGCGAAATACTATGAACTAGCAAGAAAGGAACGACAGCTTCACATGCAGCTGTACCCGGGCTGGTCCGCACGGGATAACTATGTAGGTTCCTATATAGGTGGAAATTCTTCTAGTAGTAGAGCTTGCAGAATTGTCTGTGTGAGTTGCTGAACTATGACCACACATTACACACAAGCACTACTTGGAAAGCATGCCTGGGGTCCAAATCTGGTAATAGCAGCGGATGCTTCCCTCTGTGGTGCTAAAAACTATTGAGGGGTAATTCCCAGCCCTCCACTTGGAAGAGGCTTCCTGGCTGGGACTAGTCAAGGGTTAGAATTGGGGTATGACATTAGAGGTCTGTGAAGAAACTCTTGCCTTCACTTTTACCAGTGTCTGGAAATGCCATTTGGCTTGCTGCTGGTCATTCAAAATGTCACTTTTTAAAACAAGATTCAAAGCTCCCCTATACTGCTTTTGTGTGGCTCCTCTCCTTCCCACCAAAAAGATGAATAATTAGTGCCTTGTGCTTTATCTGTGTGAGAATATAGTGGAAAGTGGAAGAATGACTTATCCTAGCTTCAGAGAAGGACTGGCAAAACCAAAAGTGTGACTTGTTTGAAGGTCTTACTCTCAAGTGGGGTTAATTATTCCATGTGCTACGCATGTGTTATTTCAATTATATTTTGCCTTTTCTTGGCCATGTTGTCTTTTTATTTTGTCTCCTCTCCTCATTTTTTAAAAAGCATTTTCTAGTCAGTTTAAGGAACTAGATTGATTCTGACTTTCAAAGAGCCTGGTTTGTAGCTAAAAGTGGTAGATTTTTGTGCCTGCTGAAAACATAAGGCCAGCATTTGTAACCATGTACTAGCAGTGTATAACCCCTGCTTCCTTGAAGGGTAAGTGATGTGGTTGGTAGTAAGTGTTCACAAGCCTAAATCCATAAACTCTTGACAGATTTGTGGATTGGTGGGAGCTCTAAGCCCTCTTTAATAGGATTATAGCAGCAACTTGATTTTTTTTTTTAATTAAATCACCTAAAACTCTCAAGGTCTTTAACTGTGGAATAAACCCAGCTCCCTACCTTCCAGGCAGAATTCAAGTAGGTTTGAACCTTACTAGCAGCTGTAAGGTTGATGTCAGTTATGTGTTACATACTTTGGTTTGGTTGAAGTCTGTCTCTTCCGTCATCATCATCATCATCACTGCCTTTTTGTCCATAAATATCCTGTTTTGTTGTAAAACGGAAGCTATGTGCTTGGTGTATGGCAGCACTCACCTCTGTAAGAATCCACATTTTTACGTGTGTGCATGGAAAGAAGACAATTCAGGGTCCTCAGTGAAGCCTGGAGCAGCAGCAGCTCTCTGCTCTTCCACTGTTTCAGGGGTGGAGAATACACACACACTTACTTATTTAGCCATATGAAAAACATGTCCATCAGTACAAATCCTTCTTTCTTGATCATCTCCTCTTTCCACTGGGCTATGCCTTGCTCCCTCCTTTGTTCACCATGACAGGTGTAGCTGTGCATGCTTCTCAGAGGAGACCCCATTAAGCCTGGTGCGGCACTGCTCATGCTTAAACGCGTTTTCTTTTTCAGGTAGTTTGGCCTTAAACTGTCAGACCATTGAGGTAGTTCCTCAGCACTGTGCAGTGTCGTCGTCTTGGGTGTTCAAAAGGGGAGTCTAGGCTGGACTGAGGTTTCAGGAATGCTCATTCTGTGCAGTGACTGTGCCACCAACAGATGGGCATGTACAAAGCCTTCAGTGTTTAGGACCTTTTACTTTTGTCCTCACCGTATGAGCACTGAGAAACGCTTTCTTCTCAAGCTAAAAAGGACAGGATGAGAGAGTCGGCGCTTTCCCTGCGGCTTGATGCTGTACCCCCAAGTGACCTTCAGGGGGAACCTTCCTGCCTGAGGAGAGCACAGTACCTTTGCGTCACACATTGCATCATCCGCAGGATTTATTTATTTCTCCTCTCCTGGGTCATTCAGAGCTCTCCAAGTTCCCCTCCTCCCTCAGGATTTTGTAGGGTCTTGAGCCCTCCATGAGCCTAAGCAGGGGAGCACCTGCGGGCTGCTTGAATTGCTTAAATTGTTAGGTATCTCACATCAGGCCTGAAAATGAGACCAGTCGTAGTCCAGGTCTTCAGAAACAGGAGCAGTATGTTCAAGAAACAGTTTTCAGCCTGCTCTTAAATAAGAGGATTCAGGGAGTCCCTTGTGTCTTATAGGTGTCACAAGACACACTTGCTCTTTCTGAGATCTCATCTAAGATGTTAAAGAGTGCCAAGTGCTGGACTGAGGTGTGTAAGGGTCTAGTCACCTCCTCTGCTGCTTGTCTAGAAAATTAGTACCAGCCAACTCGGTAGACCAGTCAAAACCCAGTTTGGTTTGCCTCTGTAGAGGGAGCTGCTGAAACAATTAGCAAGTATTTACATCAGCCTAAGAATTTGTGTAGGACTATGACAGAAAATGCTGCAGATCATCTGCTCAAATCTTAGGAGGATGATGTGAGGCAAAGGCAAAACAGTGTCTTCTGCACAGCACTTGAAAAATGCTGCCATCATTCTTAAGTTCATGTGTGTTAATTCAACTGTGTAATCAAGTATCTTGTAGGACAGAAATGGAACAAGCAAACCAGGTGATTCTTCTCACTATTTTCATTGAAAAGAGTGTAAAATAAATTAGTGGCACCTCTGCCAGTTCTTTGCGAGGAACAGTTTTCAAAGCTTGTGTTGAAAAGTAAGCAGAAATTCCTGATCCCTGGCTGACAACTGTGTATATCAGCCATTTTTAACAGTTTGCTCCCTAAAGGAGTTACTGCACTTTAATACCTGGCCTGAAAAGTTTGTGAAGGGCAGGCAACTCCTGACCTCAGGTGAAGGAGTTATGAAGTCTCAAATTGAAGTAGCATTTGAATTCCCAGACCTGTTGGAAAAAAAAAAGTAAATTTGCAGTAGTTGCAGCCTTTTAATTATGCAGGTGGCCTCCTTGAGGTTAAATAAATATCAGGCTTCTGGTCCTGAGGCAATTGTCTTATTTTGTTTATGTTGTTGGAAAGCTGAAAAAAATCCACTGACTTTCACAGAGCTACTGTCAATCTAGATCAATATGGAGCAAAGTCTGAGCCTCTTTGGACTCCAAGATAATCATGTTTTTCCCTATTTTATTCTCAGTATACATTAGACTGATGGCTGCTATGGCAAGTGACTCAGATCAACATGCCTCAGAGGTGCTGGGGATGATTCCTCAGCAGCATCCAGGCTGCAGGATTTATGTGCATGTTGTTTGAAAATCCTTCAAAATGAGCAGTGCAGACAACTTGCTCTGTCACAGGAAGGCTTTTTTGATCTAGACTGCTAGTCACAGGCTGGACAATAGGGTGGCAGTTTACAGCCCCGAACAAGCAAAGGGGGGAAAAAGCACTGGAGCCTTGTGCTAGAAAGCTGGCTTTTGGGGAGGAAAATACAAGGCCAACAACATCAAAGTGCAGCATTCACGTTGGGTGAATTTCTTACTAAGACATTTCAGGGAATGTATTGTAGTGAGGTCCAAAGAGTTACAGTGGATGTGCCAGGCAGAAACCTATCTTAACCGTTTAGTTAGGAGCCAGACCAACCTGCTGAGAACAGTGTCTGTCATGTGGCAGGATGTCTTGGCTCCCTCAAAGATACATCCAATTCTTTAAAAGTGCTGTGAGATTCCTTTTCCCAATACATGGATGTCCCCTCTTGAGCACAAGGGACTGCTGCTCTGTGTCCTTTTACCAGCTTCTCTTACTACTATATTTCTAAAAACCAGGATCTCTTGTTCTGTTCAGGGTTGATGCTGCTGGCCTGGAAGTTGTTGGTTTTATCATCTGGGGAGCTATAAAACCGAAATTGCTCTGTTTCCTACACTGGCCTTTCTGTACTTCTGCAATCCTTGGTGCTCAGTTTAGAATAGTTTTATTACTTGTAACTCTTCTCTTGGAAAATGATCATTGGTTTCCACAGAGGTTGGGCTCCTGGTTGTCTGCTCACACTTTCATAGGGAAACAGAAAAAAGGCCTTTTCCTTCCAGTCAGAAGCTGTAACAAGCTGCATCATGTTATGGGACAATATTCGTGAAGAGGGGCACAGTTTAGCTAAATAGTACTTGTTGTTTTCCTTGTGATACAGCAAAAGGAAAGGGTCTTAGTATTTTATGATTGTCCTGGCTTTGCTTCCTAGGTTGTCAGTGCACTTACAAACCTGCAAGTTATGCTTTTGCTGCTCATTGTTTTGGCTTCCTTTTCTGCTTTAATGGTTGGATTTGGTTGCTGAGAAATTCCAGGGTCTCAATCTGACTTCACTCATGCACTCTACCAGCTTCAGTCTCCCTCTTCTTCCCCTCCCTGCCCCACCAAGGTGTGTCCCATGAATGATTTTAGAAACTCTCAGATGCTGAAACGTGCAAATGTCAAATGATTTTGTCATCATGATAATCTTTTTTCAAAAGTGTCTTGCAAGTTCTACCCCTCCCTAGCTGCTGCTTATGGCTTTGGTGGGTGGTAGTGTTGGAGTGGGGGCTGCAATGAGGCCATCCAAAAAGCCATGGAGTGGGCAGGCAAAGTCATCCCCAGAGTGCAGCATCCCCTTGGGGCCAGACAAGCCTCCATGAACTGAAGGTGATCTGCTGCAGTGTTTCCCCAGGGAGCTTCCCACGCCGGCCTCAGCCCCGTTGCTTGGTGCCGTCTTGCAAGGACACGTGTTTTGGGTTGTTCTATAAATCCTTCTCATTTGTGTGTGTTTCCTGCAGGGAAAGAAGAAGAAGAGGAAAAGAGATAAGCAGCCCGGAGAGACCAATGGTAAGTAAAAATAAGTCTGAGTCTCTTGCTTAGTGGAAGTGTGGCAGTCCTGGTGTGATGCTCCTAGGTGTGGGGGAGGTGGGTACTATGTCTTGGCCTGATGGAGAGCCAGCCCCTGTACTAAGACAGCCTCTTATTTTTTTTAATGCACTCGTTACACGTTATTGCCCTTCTAAAACTAGTAACAAGCCACTGCATGTCAGAGCCTCCCGTGACCTTAGCTGAATTTGTACGTAGCCACCGCAGAGCCTTTAACCGCAGAGCCGTAGCCGTAATGCCTGTGCCAGCCGTGCTAGAGCTGTCCGCTTGCGTGGCGCATCCGCGCGTGCGTTACCTGTGCGTGTGTCCGGTGTTAATTTGGGCTGTTCCTGTACGTCCTGATGCATGCCTTACAGTGGTAAATCGCACCCATTTTAAATTAAGGAGGTTTGCCATTCTCTATAGGCAATTAGAAATACTGCATAGGCAATCTCATAGTCAATTTCCAAGAAGCCCTGACTTAGTTTTTTTGAAGCCTTTGTGTAATTTGTTCTTTTTTTTCAGAACACAGCGAATGTTTCCTAAATCCTTGCCTTTCACTTCCTCCGATTACAGGTGCTAACGTCATTTTGAGTCATTTAAAATAGTTTTATAAACTGTTTCTTAATTATCATTATTATTACTATTATTATTATTATTATTATTATTATTATTATTATTATATTATTTTCTTTCCTGCCATTATAGATTTTAACATTAAACACTTAATGACATTAAGGAAAAAAAAAAAGAAAAGAAAAGAAAAATACCATCCACACGTTTTGATAAGAGTTTATTATCTATCTCTATATATATTTATTATATGTTTGCCAGTACTCTTTAATTCTGTTTTGCGTTTTTTTTCTGTAACAGTTGCTATTAAAACAGTAATGCAGTAAAAATAACGCAAGAGTTGTACTAACTGTGCAAATTGAATATGCAGTATTTCTTTAAAGAGACTGATAAAGAATGGAAGCAACTCAGTAATGAACCTCCTTAATCTAATGGCATTTTTCATGGCTCCCACTAAGTCTTCTCACATTAGCATGCATAA